>NC_136636.1:1304711-1317211 GCF_949748355.1 Melanostigma gelatinosum
CCTGCTTCCGCTCAGCGAGAGAGAGAGAGAGAGAGAGAGAGAGGGAGACAGATAGAGAGAGAGAGAGAGAGAGACACTGAGAGAGAGAGAGAGAGACACTGAGAGAGAGAGAGAGAGAGAGAGAGAGAGAGAGAGAGAGACACTGAGAGAGAGAGAGAGAGAGAGAGAGAGAGAGAGAGTGAACACTGAGAGAGAGAGAGAGACACTGAGAGAGAGAGAGAGAGAGAGAGAGAGAGAGAGAGAGAGAGAGAGAGTGAACACTGAGAGAGAGAGAGAGAGAGACACTGAGAGAGAGAGAGAGAGAGAGAGAGAGACACTGAGAGAGAGAGAGAGAGAGAGAGAGAGACACTGAGAGAGAGAGAGAGAGAGGAGAGACCTTGAGGTGAAGGAATGACCCAGAGGAGTCAGAAGGCAATGAAGTTAAGTTCTAAATTTCACAAAAGTGTTTCCTGGCAATGCAACGTGTGTGTGTGTGTGTGCGTGCGTGTGTGCGTGTGTGTGTGTGTGCGTGTGTGTGCCCCTTAAACTCAAACATCAACACTACAGTATTTGTACTGTATTCCTCTGAGTGTGCATGTTTGAGTTTACACATGTACACGTGTAAGAATTTGATCTGTTTGCAGGTCTCCATGTGTTCCTAGTATTTGTGTGCGCTTGTGGAGTCAGTTTATTCAGCCGAGTGTCGCCGATCACAACTTTCATCAAGCGGCTCTACAGGATTTGAGTTTTAGCCGTCTTCACACATTCTAAGTGATGTTGTGAGTTTTAGGGTTGAGGTCTGAAGATCAGTTGAGTTGAGGGTCGAGCGTGATGTTTAGGGCCTGTTGCATTCTTGTTTGCGCCGTGCTCTACTAACACGCACGTAACGGGCGAACATTCGCAACATCATAGCACGAGGCCAACGCCTCTCAACTCACAGAGGTCAATCGTGCAGGAATGGAGAGATCGGATTTTATCGTCCACTTGTTTGCTCCCTACAAGCCTCCAGTGAGCTTCTCTTCTGTTTCATTAGAATACATCTTCAGTGGTTTGTCTTGGCTTTAGGTTTGTTGTAACATTTCATATGTGTGAGAGACAACGCCAGCTGCTGATTTGAGTAAAATAACAGAAATGGTAAAAGCAGAGCGAAGCTGAACTTCCTGCTCTGCTGAGCTGAAAGTCATGTACAGAACTCGACTTGTCCTCTTTGAGACTGACGCTGTTAAAACAGAACTCAGCTCAATACCGTTTGTGACTTAAGAAAATGATTTAAGGCCCAATTTCTCACTTCATTATGTTTCACTTATTCATCACAACATGTATGTTGTTGTTTATGAGTTTATTTTTTACTGCTGACTCACACTCGGATATGTCGAGCATCTAGCAACATAACTTTCTTTCACAAAGAAATGCAAAACTACCACAGAAAAGACGGACTAGCAAAGAGCGACACAAACAACTACAAAGAGACGCAAAACAACTACAAAGAGATGCAAAACAACCAAAAAGACGCAAAATAACTACAAAGAGATGCAAACCAACTACAAAGAGACGCAAAACAACTACAAAGAGATGCAAAATAACCAAAAAGACGCAAAATAACTACAAAGAGATGCAAAACAACTACAAAGAGACGCAAAACAACTACAAAGAGATGCAAAACAACTACAAAGACGAATAACAACTACAAAGAGACGCAAAACAACTACAAAGAGATGCAAAACAACCAAAAATACGCAAAACAACTACAAAGAGACGCAAAACAACTACAAAGAGAGGCAAAGCAACTACAAAGAGACGCAAAACAACTACAAAGAGAGGCAAAGCAACTACAAAGAGACGCAAAACAACTACAAAGAGATGCAAAACAACTACAAAGAGATGCAAAACAACCAAAAAGACACAAAACAACTACAAAGAGATGCAAAACAACTACAAAGAGATGCAAAACAACCAAAAAGACACAAAACAACTACAAAGAGATGCAAAACCAGGAAGCAGAGTTGCAGTCTTACACACTCCTCTGAGCTTCCATTAGAGCAGTTACTCACGCAACACCACATAGAGACTGTGTCTGCCCCACGGCCACTTAAATTAATTGAATCAAAAATAAACGATCGAGGAGTTAAACAAAATAACTTAATCCAAGTTAAAACTACCGCAACAGTACAACAAAATAGGATAATTAAATGTGGACTCTTAAATGTCAGATCTTTGTCATCTAAAGCTCTACTAGTAAATGAGCTGATATCAGATCATCATATTGACTTATTTTGTCTTACTGAAACCTGGCTGAGTAATGATGAATATGTCAGCCTAAATGAATCAACTCCTCCAAGTCATATCAATACTCACATTCCTCGAGGCACTGGCCGAGGAGGTGGAGTAGCAGCCATCTTTGACTCCAGCCTATTATTACACCCTAAACCTAAACTAGACTATAACTCATTTGAAAGCTTGGTTCTTAGTCTTTCACACCCAACCTGGAAAACAATACAGCCAGTTATATTTGTGATAGTGTACCGGGCCCCGGGTCCGTATTCTGAATTTCTATCGGAATTTTTTCAGTTTTTATCAAGTCTAGTCCTTAAAACAGACAAAGTAATTATTGTAGGTGACTTTAATATTCATGTGGATGTCGAGAACAACTGCCTCAGTACTGCATTTATTTCATTATTAGATTCGATTGGTTTCTGTCAGAATGTACAGAAACCCACTCACTGTTTTAACCATACTCTCGACCTGGTTCTGACTTATGGCATTAACATAGACGATTTAATAGTCTATCCACAGAACCCTCTTCTATCGGATCATTATCTAATAACTTTTGAATTCTTACTAACTGAGTTTACACCGTTAAGCAAGAGTTACTACACTAGATGTTTATCTGATGGTGCCGTAGCTCAATTTAAAGAAGCGATTCCGTCTGTATTTAACTCAATACCATGCTTCGATGTGACAGAGGACTCCTGTGCTAACTTTAGTCCGACCCAGATTGATCATCTTGTCGACAGTGCTACAAGCTCACTGAGAAGGACACTAGACTCTATTGCTCCTTTAAAAAAGAAGTTGGTAAAACAAAGGAGATTCGCTCCATGGTATAACCCTGAAACCCGCAAATTAAAGCAAACATCGCGAAAACTTGAAAGAACATGGCGTTCCACTAACTTGGAACAATCTCGGTTACTCTGGCGAGACAGTCTTAAGACATATAAGAAGGCCCTCCGTAATGCCAGATCAGCTTATTACTCATTGTTAATAGAGAAAAATAAGAACAACCCCAGGTTCCTCTTCAGCACTGTAGCCAGGCTGACAGAGAGTCACAGCTCTGTTGTGCCGAGTATCCCTATAGACCTCAGTAGCAATGACTTCATGAACTTCTTTAATGATAAGATTATGATTATTAGAGACAACATTAATAATCTCCTGCCCTCGACCGATCTTTCCACAAATAGAGTAACCTTAGAAACAGCTGTAAACCCTGATATATGTTTAGATGGCTTTACTCCCATCGACCTTGACAAACTGACTTCAACAATTTTTACATCTAAACCGTCCACCTGTCTCTTAGACCCTATACCGACTAGGCTGCTTAAAGAAGTGCTACCATTAATTAGCACAACTTTATTAGATATCATCAACCTGTCTTTAGTAACAGGTCATGTACCACAGTCCTTCAAAGTAGCTGTGATTAAACCTCTTCTTAAGAAGCCCACTCTGGATCCAGAGGTGTTGGCCAACTATAGACCGATCTCGAACCTTCCCTTCCTCTCTAAGATCCTTGAGAAAGCAGTTGCAAATCAGTTGTGTGACTTTCTGTGTAACAATAGTTTATTTGAGGATTTTCAGTCAGGATTTAGAAAGCATCATAGCACAGAGACAGCTCTGGTAAAAATAACTAACGACCTTCTAATCGCATCAGACAAAGGACTCGTCTCTGTTCTTGTTCTGTTAGACCTTAGTGCTGCGTTCGACACTATAGACCACTACATCCTGTTGCAGAGACTGGAACATTATATTGGCATCAAAGGAACCGCACTGAACTGGTTTGGATCCTATTTATCGGATCGATCTCAGTTTGTTTATGTAAATGATGAAGCCTCAATGAGGACCAACGTCAGTTATGGAGTTCCACAAGGTTCTGTGCTTGGACCAATCTTGTTCACCTTATATATGCTTCCTTTAGGCAATATTATCAGAAAACACTCTATAACCTTTCATTGTTATGCAGATGATACTCAATTATATATATCGATCAAACCGGACGAAACCAACCAGCTTGCTAAACTGCAAGCGTGTCTTAAAGACATAAAAACCTGGATGACCTGCAACTTCCTGATGTTAAACTCAGACAAAACTGAAGTTATTCTACTAGGCCCAGAACACCTCCGAAATCAGTTCTCTAATGATATAGTTTCTCTAGATGGCATTGCGCTGGCATCCAGCAGCACCGTCAAGAATCTTGGAGTTACCTTTGATCAGGATTTGTCTTTCAACTCTCAGATAAAACTTATTTCTAGGACTGCCTTTTTTCACCTACGTAATATTTCAAAAATCAGGCACATCCTATCTCAAAGCGATGCAGAGAAATTAGTTCATGCATTTGTTACCTCTAGATTAGATTACTGCAATTCCTTATTTTCAGGCTGCTCTAATAAGTCTCTTAAATCTCTCCAGCTGATCCAGAATGCTGCAGCTCGTGTACTAACAAGAACTAAGAGGAGAGATCATATTACTCCTGTATTAGCTTCTCTGCACTGGCTCCCTGTAAAATCTAGAATAGAATTTAAAATCCTTTTACTGACCTACAAAGCCCGAACTGGTCAGGCTCCATCATATCTTAAAGAGCTTATAGTACCATACTGCCCTACTAGAGAGTTGCGATCCAGTGATTCAGGGTTACTTGTGGTTCCTAGAGTCTTAAAAAGTAGGACGGGAGCCAGAGCCTTCAGTTATCAAGCTCCTCTTCTGTGGAACCAGCTTCCCGTTTCTGTCCGGGGGGCAGACACACTCACCACATTTAAGAGTAGGCTTAAGACTTTCCTCTTTGACAGTGCTTATAGTTAGCGCTTTATAGTTAGGGCTGGCTCTGGCTTGCCTTGGACCGGCCCATGGACAAACTGGTATAGGCAAAAACTACAGGGGGACTTCCTACACTGAGCACCTCTCTCCTCCTCTTCTTCACCTCCGTCTGTATGCATTGATGTCCCATTAATGCTCATTACTAACTTTACTTCTTCCCCGGAGTATTTGTGCTTTCTCGCCTCACAGGATGACCGCAGTTTTATCTGGACACTGGTTCTTCAACCAGCCATGGCCCTGCTGACATCTACTACGATCTTCATGATTAACATTATTAATCCTATTACCGACACCATTAATGCACAGTACTGATTATTAATCCTATTACCGATACAATTAATGCACGGTACTCATTTTATCTCTTCCCCGGAGTCCTTGTGCTTCCTCTCCTCACAGGTTTCCATGGAGCATGGTTTCATCTGGACCCTGGTCCTTCCTCCTACCATGGCCCTGCTGACTCCAACTGCTAATATCACTTTTATTATTACTCACATTACTATTTCATACTACCGATACCATTAATGCACATTATTGACCTGCTTCTTCACCAGAGTCTCTGTGCTTTCTCGCCTCACAGGTTCCTGTGTATCCGGGTTTACCTGGACCAGGTCTTGCCTCCTGTCGTGGTTGTGTCATACATTGAATGTGCTGTAATTACATTGAATGTGTTGTAATTCACTATCCTGTTCTACACATGACATCATTGCACGCCTGTCCATCCTGGGAGAGGGATCCCTCCTCTATTGCTCTCCCACAGGTTTCTTCCTCTTTCCTCCCCGTTAAAGGGGTTTTTGGGGAGTTTTTCCTGTTCTGATGTGAGGGTCCCGGGACAAGAAGATGTCAAACGTGTACATATTGTAAAGCCCTCTGAGGCAAATTTGTAATTTGTGATTTTGGGCTATACAAAAATAAATTGAATTGAATTGAATTGAATTGAAAACAACTACAAAGAGATGCAAAACAACCAAAAAGACGCAAAACAACTACAAAGAGACGCAAAACAACTACACAGAGACGCAAAACAACTACAAAGACCAAAAACAACTACAAAGAGATGCAAAACAACTACAAAGAGACGCAAAACAACTACAAAGACCAAAAACAACTACAAAGAGATGCAAAACAACTACAAAGAGATGCAAAACAACCAAAAATACATAAAACGACAAAGGGACACAAAACTACCAACAATAGATCCAAAAAGAGACGCAAAACGACAACAAGGAGGTAAAATATAACTTCAAAGACATGCAAAACGACCACGACGAGACGCAAAACAACTTCAAAGAGATGCGAAATGACAAAAATTGTACTTCTTTGAATCTTTGGCTCTTGTTCTTTTGTCCCAGTCTGGGATCAACTTATATAATACTCTTACATGCTTGATGCTTGACAGCACCAGGTGAACAATGCTTTTTAAATGTGTGCTTTCAGTGCTGCTGAGTGAAAATATGACTCATTCAGGAGTCAGCTCCAATGCATATATGTATCTATGTACGGTTCTTATGTGCACACATAATGCTGTTACACACTTTCCATAAATATACACATTTTCTTTCCTTTGCTCTCAGTAACACACACACACACGCACACACACGCACACACACACACACACACACGCACACACACGCACACACACACACACACACACACACACACACACACACACACACACACACACACACTCTAGAGCACGGTTGGTTTGTTCAGTGTTTCCTGGCTGAGGGCAGGTCATGCCTAGGTGGGGAAACTGTGACATGTCAAAGACGCCCCTGATTATAACCACAACGGGAAAATATCCAAAACTAATACACACACACACAGTGTATACCACCACTTGGCCTCTAGTGTGTGTGTGTGTGTGTGTGTGTGTGAGCCAGTGGTGAAGACTCATGGGAACTAAAAGCATCTGCAGTTTGGGACTCAGCAACAAAGGAATCGGAGGGCGCCAGTGTTGCTAATCCGGCCAACACACTTCCAATGAGGTAGGAAAACAAAATCTGTGAAGACCTTAGTAGTAAACTAAACAAATGGAAAACTTCAGTTACACTCGATGAACACGCGAACGTGTGTTTTGTCATGGTCACCCCAGCAACCCAGATGCTAATGAAGGTTGCTGTAACGAACGTGTATTCTGTGCTTCTGCAGAATGAAAACATGGTTCATCGTGAGCGAAAGGCCTAAAATGTAGAATCAAGTGAAATAGCAACTTTCCAAACATCACAAAAAGAATCCATGTGTTCTCTTGCAAGAGCAGAATGTTTTCTTGGCTCTGTGGATGGAAACCGGTCGGTCGGTCGGGTCCAGACTGAAACATCTCAACAACCATTTGATGGACTGTCATTGACTTTTGTTGAGACATTCATGTTCCCAAGGGGATGAATCCCCGACTCTAGTCACCCTTTGACTTTTTCTCTCATGAGGTTGACATGTTTGGCTTTATCTGGAAATATATCAACATGTATGATGTAAGATGGATAGCCATGACATTTCGTGCACACATTCATGGTCCCAAGAGGAAGATTCTTACTCTCTTTGGTGATCTCCTGACCTTCCCTGCAGCACCAACAGCAAGTTTTTGCGTAATCTGTCAAATGAATCCCGCAGACTTCTGTCATCCTCTGACTTTTTCCTCTCACCATGAGGTTTGGTTTTGTCTGCAAATATCTTCACAATTAAAACATGGATTGCTTGGAAATTTGGTACATATATTCATGGCCCCCACAGGAAGATTCTTACTCACTTTAGTGGTCTCCTGACCTTCCCTGTAGCCAGTTTTCATGTATTCTGTCAGTTATATTAACATCTACTGGGTGGATTGTGACACAATTTGGTGCACTCATTCATGATCCCCAGAGGAAAAACCCCAATGACTTTGGTGATCCCTTGACTTTTCCTTGAGCGCCAGCAATCGGTTGAAATTGTTTGTTCAGAGTGAAATTTCCCGACAACTATTGATTGCTATAAAGCTTTGAGCAGACGTTCATGTTCCCACGAGGATACATTTGTAATAACGTTGGTCATCTGCTGGTTTACCGGAAAGACCACCTGCAAGTTTTCACCTATTCTGTCGTATAAGCCATTACTTACTTGATGGATTGGGACACAATTTGGTACACTCATTCATGGTCCCCAAATGATACATTTGTAATAACTTTGGTGATCTCCTGACCTTCCCTGCAGCACCAACAGCAAGTTTTCACCTATTCAGTCAAATATCTTAACATCCACTGGATAGATTCAGACACAATTTGGAGCACACATTCATGGTCCCCAAAGGAAGAACCATATTCACGTTGGCAATCTTCCGACCTTCTTTGTAGCACCACCAGCAAGTTTTCACTAATCTGTCAAACATCTTAGCATCTACTTAATGGATTGGGATGGAATTTGGTACAGATATTCATGGTCACCAGAGGACGAACCTTTACTTTAGCACCAGCAATTGGTTGAAATTGTTGGTTCAGAGTGAAATGTGCCAAACGTTTGATTGCTATATTTTGGGCAGACATTCATGTTCCCATCAGCATGAATTTGAAATAACTTTGGTGATCTTCTGACTTTTTATGCAACGCGTCATTATGTCAAACTTTTATTTTGTCAAATACTTTGCTTTATGACCAAATATATGCAAAACGAATGGCATACCCATCATGTTTTGTGCTAACTAGAATAATGTTAGCATGCTAAACAATCATTATTCCTGACACGCTGACGCTAGCCTTTTGCTCAAAGCACCACTTTGCCGAAGTACAGCTTCACCGAGCTGCTGGCATGACCGGAGACTCTTGGAGTTCAACGGCAGCTCCGATGCGGCATCTCTCCAGAGATGAGTCATGGCCCTAACAAGTGTTTAGAAAACTGCAGCTGAGGTAATGATATTTGATTTGGTTTTGACAGAACAACTTAAGATAGATTTAATATGAAAAGGAAACTATTCAGCTACCAGGTTTATAAAGTCCCTCTTGAACTAAAAGCAACAGACATTATTAGGATAAGCAACAGAGTTATGAGTCATACTAAGACCTCTGAATCACAATATGTTTCTGTTTTGAAGGTTAACATCATCGATGGTTTTGAGATATTCACTGATGAATTGCAGGTGATCTTTCCACAATGGATCCAGTCTGTTCGGGAGCAAAACCTTTAAAGTTCATGCTTGTGCTTGTTTGAGTGCAGCTAGGTTTTTCCACAAAACATCTTTTTTTGTTTTTACTTATCCACTTCATGAAGGTGCATCCAAAAAGTATTGAATTATTTAGAATAATATGTCAAACCCAGTGTTTGAGCCAGGTCTGTGTGGGAGGGGGTCAAACCGACCCATTAGTATGTTTCTATGTCTCACTGCTTCATCCAACGCGGACAATCAACAAAAACGTGCACCAAGTGAGTGCTACAAAACACAAAAATTGATATTAAGCGTATCATAGCAGACATGGAACTCATTTTGGTTTTGAGTGCATGATTGGAATGAGACTTTATATAACTACATGGATGGAAATGGTACTTTGATTTCATCAGGACTTCAAGGGCCAGTGTGTAGCATTTCTGGGGATCTATTAGCAGAAATGGAAAATAATATTCACAACTATGTTTTCATTACTGTTTAATCGCCTAAACTAAGAATCGTTTCGATAGCTTAGAATGAGCTCTACCTCGTCTTCACAGAGTCCACGATGTTGCACTGCCATGTTTCTAAAGTAGCCCAGAACAGAACAAACACTGTCTCCAGAGAGAGCCTTTCATGGTTTTTACGTTACCTGAAGGCCACCGTAGTTCTGTAAAGCTGAGGCATCCTGAGCCAGCCACCGTCAGACTTCAGTTGCTTCTAAAATAGTGTCATTGTGGTATGGATGGCCTCTGAGCAAGGCAATGGCACAATCACCTGGCGGATCACGATACCACAGTCTGTGAAAGGGAGGAAATACGCCTGTTCTATCCTCAGCGTAGTGAAGCTAACCCCTAAAGTCACGTGATCATGGCCAGTGGGCGGTGCGCCTATAGGCTACGCAAGTGGTTTGTATGCAACCTCGTCACCGTCACTAATGGGCCAGTTCGTTATTAGATGCTTTACAAACATTTGAGTAAATAATTTGCAGCCAAATGAAATAGTTTAGAGGATATTTAACTTTAATTTAACTGGCGTTTCATAGAATAATGCAACGAACGGCTTCTGGTGAGGTTCACGGGTAGTCAGTTGGTTGCAATCTGCAACCTCACCACTAGATGTCACTCAATCCTGCACACTGTGCTCATTTGTATTCATTTGGCACTTTTATCCAAAGTGCTTCACACACAGTCACACACACCAGGGCACTGGCGTAACCATGGGGAGCCTTTGGAGTTCAGTATCTTACTTCAGGACACTTAAGCTCTCTTCCTCTGCAGTGCCCTGCTGCCCCGATCATTTGCCTGTTTATACGCCAGCAGCTTTACCACTTTTGTCGTATCGTAGGTTTATTTCCAGTTGGCAGCGTTATCGTCAAACATCAACTCCTTTTTGAGGAAAGAAAGAAAATCCCCAGATTCTTCCTGGAAGGAAAACCATCCAACTAAGCAGATGGAACCTTGAAGCAGCAAACAGACGGCAAAATGCAAATCAGCCAGTAAACCATCCAAATAATCAGATGGAAGATCATACAGCCGGAACAGTGGCAGACGTTGACTTCGCTTCCACAGGCTTTTGGATGCACCTTGAACCATTCTGAGCAGAAAGTCATTCTACTCTTTGCTTTTTATCGTTCAATAAATATGAAGGATCACCTGGAGGTTCACTGCACACTAAACAGAAACAGCAGGTCTGCAGGTAAATCAGTGCTGCTGGACAAAGTCTGGTCACTGCTCGAGGACGTATTCAGATCAAGTAAAAGTTTGAATGTATTCCATTACAAGTAAGCGCCCTGCATTAACAATGTTACTTGAGTAAAACTAAAGACATATTGTCAAAGAAATGTACTTAAAATATAGAAAGTATATCCTGTGACTCATGTTAGGTCAGAACTATGTCATTTAACAGGTAGTTACTGTAGGTAGGTCGGACAAAACAGACAAAAACAAGGGATGGAGGGACGGAGGGAGGAAGGGATGGAGGGATGGAGGGAGGAATAGAGGCGTAAGGCCAGTGACAAGCTAACAGGTTGACCAGTCCAGCCAACTCAGTGTTGGTGTTGGCAACACATTTTGGTACACTGTCTCAAACACACAAATGCACGCACACACACACACACACACGCACGCACACACACACTCATGCACGCACACACACACGCACGCACACACACACACACACACACACACCAGCACACACACACCAGCACTCCAGCAGAAGTGACCTCACTTCTGTAAAGTTTGTGCAAACATATAATCACCCACTGAATGACCCACAGCCTGCTTTATAGACTCCCAGAGCTCAGGAATTACACACACACACACACACACACACACACACGCACGCACACACAAACAAACACACTCTCAAAACAGGGGCACGGACACATTTGAAGCGTACGCTCACACGCTCACACTCCCGGGGCCGAACTCTCACTAACAGCTCGCTGTAACTGCCCACTTAAAGCTGAAATATGCAGCAGAGCAGCCAAACCACAGAAGAAGAATTCAAACCGTGACGACATTCAGTGGCATCTCATTTTCGAGATGAAGCCGTAGTCGGGCCACTGCAATATATAATGAGAATTAAGTTTAGTTAATACAAGAGAAATATGATGAGATTTATTCATTGTAGCAAACAGGTAGTAGCGAAATTATGACTTTTTCTTCTCACTTTATTCACCAAATACTTTGACCTTTATTCATTTATTTTTTCATTGTTGATGAATTTATTTCCAAACTTTATTGCAACTTCAGTCTTGTAATATTACGACTCTTTTCTCAAAGTATTGCGACTTTCTCCTCATTCAATTCTGACATCATTTATTTTCTCCAAATATTTCAACTTTTTTTCAAAATGTTACCCTTTTTTTGAATTATAAAGACTTTCTTCTCATAAAAATGTGACTTTATTTTAAACATATTCTGACTTCATTTCGCGAAGTATTACAACCCTCTTTCATAATATTCAGATTTTCTGTATGAAATATTGCAACTTTACACTTTTTCTGTCATTATATTATGACTTTATTTTCAAACTTCATTGCAACTCCAGTCATGAAATATGAAAAACGACTTTTTTCTCAAAATATTACAACTTTTTCTTCTCATTTAATTTTAACTTTATTCTCAACATATTTTTTTGTAAAATATAAAAACTTTATTCTTGAAATATTACAACTTTTTCTTTTCTTCTTTCTCGTAACATTGCGACTTTATTTTTGAAATCTCAAATGATCATTTATTTTCCTAACAATGGTCCAAATACTTGTAATGTCTCACGATTCGATTCGGTGAAAACAAAGGAAACAAAGAGGTCTGAGACTCGAGCA
>NC_136636.1:1322211-1377211 GCF_949748355.1 Melanostigma gelatinosum
TGCGTGTGCGTGTGCGCGTGCGTGCGTGTGTGTGTTCTCCCGGTCCAGAAGTTGAGGAAACAGTAGGTGGCAGGTATAATATGTAGCGGAGCACAGAGGTTAGGTTCGGAGTGTGTGAGTGAGAGAAAAGAGAAACCTCATCCAGGTTATTGTAGAGAGCTTGTCACGATTTATTAGGCTAGATGAGCGCGCTGAGCCCCCCGGCCTGTCGTAACACACACACACACACACACACACACACACACACACACACACACACACACACACACACACACACACAATCTCTTTGCCCTACGACACACATGCACACACTGTCTGCTGAAACACACACACACACACACACACACACACAATCTCTTTGCCCTACGACACACATGCACACACTCTCTGCTGAAACACACACACACACGCACGCACGGTCGAGTCATAAAGCAGCTCCAGATAACTTAAGCTGAGTAGAGGGACTCAATGACATCATGACAGCTACAGGGCAGCGCTGCCTTTTCCATGTTTTCCTTTGCCGGAGTGAACGTTTACCTTCCCCACAATGAAGGAGGAGGAAGAGGAGGAGGAGGAGGAGGAGGAGGAGGAGGAGGAAGAGGAGGAGGAGGAGCTCAAGAGGAGAAAGAAAGGCCATTAGAAGATAGAAGGGGAGAAAGATCACAGCAGGTAAGAAGAAAGGGAAGAAGGAGGGAAAAGGGATTCATTAACTCTATATATGCTGAACTGAGCTGGTTGGTGCTGATTCATCAAAATGGAAAGACCACGTTTCCGGTAAACCCCAATCGAGCTTTTTGGTATTTCAGGCAACAAGTCCGGCTTTGAAGATACTTCAGAAATTGAGGTTTATTCTTGAGTTGTGAGAAAAATAATTCAACTTATGTTTTCTGTTGAAAAATGGTCTTTCGGTTTTTCGCGCTCAGATTCTTTGGAACGGACAGAATTTAAAACTAACTCGAAACTTATTTAAAGGTTTTATCGGGAGAGAGAGAGAGAGAGAGAGAGAGAGATAGAGAGAGAGAGACAGAGAGAGAGAGGGAGACAGAGAGAGGGAGAGAGAGAGAGAGGGAGACAGAGAGAGGGAGAGAGACAGAGAGAGAGAGAGAGAGAGAGAGACAGAGAGAGAGAGGGAGACAGAGAGAGGGAGAGAGAGAGAGAGGGAGACAGAGAGAGGGAGAGAGACAGAGAGAGAGAGAGAGAGAGAGAGAGGGAGAGAGACAGAGAGAGGGAGAGAGACAAAGAGAGGGAGAGAGAGAGAGAGAGAGAGAGAGAGAGATCACATGGACGGTGAGGAGAGGGAGAGACAGAGAGAGAGAGAGAGAGAGAGAGAGACAGAGAGAGACAGAGAGAGAGAGAGACAGAGAGAGGGAGAGAGACAAAGAGAGGGAGAGAGAGAGAGAGAGACAGAGAGACAAAGGGAGAGAGAGAGAGAGAGAGAGAGAGAGAGAGAGAGAGAGACAGAGAGATTTGTTGAAGAAGAAATCCAGACTGAATGACAGAGAAGTGGAAGTGAGACGGACAGAAAGCGCTCATATCGCTTTTATTGAAGGTGGATACAAACCTCCACAGTTTGTCTTCAGGTAATGAGCCGATGTGACGCCGTCCTGCTGTCAACACTCGGCTCATATTCACTCACCGCCTCTCTGCCGGCATCCCAACGGCTCCTCAGCTGAACGTATGGGCTGTTGTGCAGCAGGTCAGAGGGGGTACAGAGACTTTCTCTTATTGTGGGATATAAAAGCCGTTTAATGACCATTCGGCCACCTTTGGGAAAGTGTTGACATTACAGGAGGCGTCGCTCTGACTGCGTTTTCCAAATTTCAGGATTTGGGGGATTTTATGGATTTTATTTGACAGCTGCGGAGAGACAGGACCACGCAGCAAAATGTCAACCGGCCAGCTGACACACAAGCTCACATTTAGTCTCTCATTAAAAACACAGAATTGGCCTTTTGCAAAAGATAAAAGAATCTCGAAGCATTTTAGTAATTCTTTCTACAAGTTATAATCCACACAAAATCTACGTTTTGAGTTTAATTATTCAACGCTTTAGCATTAAAAGGTGGCTCCTATAATTTAGTTTGCTCCATATCAGAGAACAGCACCAGATGGATTCACATTATGATCAAAGTCATGGGTTGATTACTGAACGGGCAAAGTGGGCACGGACCCAGGGGCCCAAAGTGTCCCCCAGGACTTCAACTACACAATGTCCTTCAAAGTGACAGAACAAAAACACAAAGAAACATTCAACAACTACAAAGAGACACAAATCAACTACAAAGAGACACAAAACAACTACAAAGAGACACAAATCAACTACAAAGAGACACAAAAGACTTCAAAGACACCAAAACAACCACAAATAGATGCAAAACAGCTGCGAAGAGACATACAATGAAAATGGGGGAAAAAACACAAAGAGACACAAAATGATTCCAAAGAGACACAAAACAACTACAAAGAGACACAAATCAACTACAAAGAGACACAAAATGATTCCAAAGAGACACAAATCAACTACAAAGAGACACAAAACAACTACAAAGACACACAAATCAACTACAAAGAGACACAAAATGATTCCAAAGAGACACAAAACAACTACAAAGAGACACAAATCAACTACAAAGAGACACAAAATGATTCCAAAGAGACACAAATCAACTACAAAGAGACACAAAACAACTACAAAGACACACAAATCAACTACAAAGAGACACAAAATGATTCCAAAGAGACACAAATCAACTACAAAGAGACACAAAATGATTCCAAAGAGACACAAATCAACTACAAAGAGACACAAAACAACTACAAAAAGGGGCAAAACAACGAGAGACGGAAATCCAGCTTCACTTCTTGAAGGAGCATGCCCATAATTTTGCGAGGTCATTTTCAACAGTTTTCACATTTTCAACTCTTATTTTATAACTTCCTCAAAAACATACAAAATGATTAATTGCAGAAACAAAAGCACTCATTGCTCATTGTAATTCACTGTCGATGGGCAGCTTGTTCGCGCGTGTGAAGAGACAGAACCTCGGTCTTCAACTGATTACAGCCGGAGTTTGGTTCCTCTCATCTCTGGATTCAACTCTAAATTGAGTCTGATACAAACAACTCGTTCACGCACACACACACACACACACACACACACACACACACACACACACACACACACACACACACACACACACACACACACACACACATACACACACACACACACACACACACACACACACACACATAAACATAAACATAAACACACATGCAGATGCACCTTTTGTTTCTTCCAAAACTGTTTCTGGGAAGGACGAGGTGGCTCCGAGTCAGCGTGCTCAACGTTTGGCACCACAACACTGAAATCAATAACAGAAGTTCAGAACAGAATGCTCCTCTACAGGGTGGTCCACCACACCCTGTCATCACCAGGACACACACACACACGCACGCACACACGCACGCACGCACGCACGCACGCACGCACGCACGCACGCACGCACGCACGCACGCACGCACGCACGCACGCACGCACGCACGCACGCACGCACGCACGCACGCACACACACACACACACACACACACACACACACACACACACACACACACACAGTTCAGTTTACCTGTCATTGTCCAGGATTAAAGTGTGTTTGACAGACGGGCGGGATTACACCGCTATTGTCTTTCTTGGCATCTCCATCCCATAATAATATTATGACGCTTTTATCAAAACACTGGAACACACACACACACACACACACACACACACACACACCTGCAGAAGAACACATGGTGCATGCACACGAGCTGAGGGTCGGTTCGTGCACTCTTAACATTTGGTTCATTCCCAACGTGTGACTCAGTTCACGTCAACTGTCGGTTGATGATTTCTTGTGAAATCAGCCGGCTCAGAGGCGATATCATGATTTACAGGATTAATACTCAGAATATTTGTAATAGAGCAAATGAACTAAAGTATTTAGTGTCATCATCATCAACTACATCCAGTCAGCGAGCTGCGTTTATTTGACCTCCACAGCTGTTGCAACATATTTGCAATCATTTATTGACGCCTTATTTGCAAGTCAGATATCCATCTTGTACAACAACTCCCTGGTCATTGTGTAGATGCCCTGACGGCTCCCACACAACTGATTTAAAGCTCTGTTTTGGCAGATGTAAGGCTGGAATGTCGGTTCCCTCTTCTTCGTTAGACTCTCCCACGAACACTAAACAGGTGCACACCCTTCACAAGACTTGCAATATTTGTTTTCGCGGCACAACAATGCAGAAATCAGGACGCCAAAGATCTTGTAGCGTCTACAGAAGAAGCAGTTTTTACGTTGTGTTCCTGGACCAGCTCGGTTAATGGACCCAAGCAGTCAGCAGTCGGCCACAAGATGCTGCAGAATGAAACACTTCAATCAGTGGTCAACAGTCGCGGTCGCAATCTGATGCTCCAATAAGCTCGCACAATGAGATGGAACTCTGTAAACACAAATCACATGTTGTGGACGTGAATAATGTGAAGATTACACTCCTCTGCTCCAAAGCGTGGGTTTGATTTCAGCCACAAGGCAAAAAAGGAAAATAATGTTATTGTGCAGGAAAAGCAGAAGGTATGACTCAACGTCACATTAGAGTCACATTAGAAACAGAGACATGTTTTGAATCCTCACTCCAAACATTCAAATGTATCACAGTTCACTAAATGAGTCCCTTTCATTTAGGACTCGTCACGGCTTCAAGCTGCTGAGGTCTGAATGGGCTTTGCCACAGAAAGCCAAATTACCAAAGGTAGCTGTCATCAGATGCAAAGAAAACACGGGAATTATCTGTAAACCAGCAGGAAGAGTTCATTCGGACGTGGGAAACCCTGTGAGCGCCGCTCCGGTTAAAACCTCCTCATCTTCATCACAGCCGATGCAACTGTGTCCCAGATTAATCTCAACCTTTGGTTTGGTCTCCAACAAAACTGCCTCATTGTTCTTTGTACTTCATCAGCGTCCATCCAGCCAACATACATACGTCTGCTTTGAGTTCAGGAACATTTTGCTCAACACTTGGTCAGCTTTAGGCAACAGAACTAGTTAGTGAGGAAAAGATTGTTGTTGGGGCTAAAATACTGTAACTACAGAAGTCAAGCTTCCAGATACGTAGATCCTGTTTCTGTTGTCTCCACTAAACAGGTCCGATCCTCGGCTGCTACGAGTCCTGTGCCGAAGTGTCCCTGAGCAAGGCACTGAACCCCTAACTGCTCCCGGGCGCTTCTCAGCAGCCCACTGCTCCCAATAAGCTAAGGATGGGTTCAATGCAGACGTTACACTTCATGTAAATATGTGTATATGTATATGACGACTCGAATAACATCTCGTTAAATACGGAGGTTGCTTGACCAATGAATCCGCGTTGACTTCTTGTTTCACACGGGGAACGAACAGCGGCCTCCTGATGAAAGATCGTCTTCTATTTGTGTTTCTTTCTTCTGAAACATTTGCAAAGTCGGTTTTCTTTTGAAGACTTTGAATCCTGCATTGTCCACATCCATGTTTGCATTACCACCACCTGCAGATCACAGGAATGCAGTTCAGCCATCTGCACCGTCTTCCATCATGTCTTGTTGTGTAAATAAAAAGCACATAATATGAATAATATATTAGCTCATAGAAAAACAGCTGCTGAGTGTTACTTGAGGACTTGAGGACCTTTAACAAACACAAACACTCAATAATTTAGACAACAGAAAACAGGATTATATGTATTTGGAAGCTTGACTTCAGATCACAGATACTCCTCATCTCTTTGTTCTCTGTGAGGAGAAACAGATGGAACGATGGAGCACAAACTCATTTAATCCTGCTCTTAATACCAAAGAATGCTGTGCAAGACTGTTTTGAATTGTTCCGCTTGTGTTTTTATTGGAAACAAATGCTTGTTTAGTTTGGGTAAAAGTCGAGGGGTCATATTCAGTAGGAATCAACAACAGAGGATGTTTGGAAACCAAGGACCGGCGATCCAACATCACTGGGCGGATGAGGAGTGATCAGCATCTCAAGACGTGTTTCTGCTCAGCTCGATGCCTCAAAACACAAATACTGTGGAGAAGCAACATGTCTGCAGCATCTGTTTGTTCTGCTTCAAACGGCACTGAAGATAATTCAACACATCTGTCGATGTGACATTCAATCTCTCAGTATTCAATCTTGTGGTTTGACTGAAAATCATGGACTCAATTCAAATGAATTGATCACGACATTGAGTTCAGACATTCATGTTCTCCAGAGGAGGAATGCTGAGGAGCTTAGTGAGCCACCATGAGGTTGAGATTTTACTTTTTCGTACAAACATCTTGACAACTGTTGAATTGATTGCGAGGACGTTTGTGAAAGACATTCATGGTGCTGAAAGGGAGGGATTTAAATGACTGACCAGTGGTTCTCCACTGGTCTGGCAGCGGGACCCACCGTCACCCCTTAATGACAAGCCGCGACCCAAACGTTCAACTTCTCAGCTGTCTTTAATGAAACGATGGAGCAGTCTGAACCTGAGCATGTCCTCTGCAGTCGTAGTGCAGAGAATCTGTTCCTGTCAGTCCCCGTCCCACACATGTTCCACGTCAACTGCTTTGTTTGTGATGTCTGTAGATTCGTCCATTTCTAATGCAGAATGACCTCTTGCCTGTCGTCGTCTTGACGTCCCCCATTGGTTTGTGGACTGACGTTTTGAAGCCTCGAGTTCAGCGATTAAAGCCGTCGCCGACGTATTTTTTGTCACCCAATAAACGGAAGTTGCCATATTTGGAATGCGGAGGAGTGAGGAGGTTGCGTCCATCACTGGTTGTTCTTTTGTTCTCAGTAATTGTTTTGTGTGTTTGGCTCATCGCTAACTCCTGACAGAACCACCAGTACTCACACTGCTGTGCCTCACCACCACGTCACTCCGGCAGACAGCTGAGTGCGTCTCATTTAGGTTTAGTTTAGTTCATGACACGTCTTATACGTTGAGTCGATTGTCTGCATACATCACCTCTACATGGAGGTTAGCCGGTTGTGGATTGTGTTCATTCAATCACTGAATACAGTCGTCGTCGTACCTGCAGCGCCACCAGCAGCTCAAAGCTTTCACGAACTCTGTGAAATGTCGACTGGAGCCATTGGAACTAAAGTTGGTACAAACAGTCGTGGTTCCCGACTGACATCGGTGATCCTCTCACTTCTTCTCTAGCGCCACCTTGAGGTTGACAATTTTGGTTGAAAGTGAAACGTCTCAACGGCTGTTGACAGGACATCTGGTTCAGGCATTCATGTTCCTGTCAGGATGAACTGTGATAAGTATTCTGACTTTCCATCTCGCTCCATCATCAGGTCAACATTTGAATACGTCCGACACATACGTCCTGCACAACTAAAGACGTTCACATCAGCCTGAGCTGCATTCTGTGTTTACTGCTAATTAGCAAACATTAGAATGCTAGCTCACTGAATTAAGATGGTGCTCCCTTTGCTTTCTTTGTCTCTCACCTTCTCATCACGGCTTATCTCTCTATCTCACCTTTCCCTCTGTCATAACCTTATCCTCCTACCCCCCCCCAGGCCCCGGGTGAAAGAGCTCCTTTCTCCCGACGTCTCTCGTGCAGCCGCTGCCTCCAGTAAACACCTCGGGGTGCTGGAGGCTCTTGCGGCTCCAGCACCTCCAGACAAAGACGGCGGTTATGTGTTGGCTGTGGTTTTATGTAACCTGGCAGCAGGTTAGAGAGTCTGCCCCAGAATCTAAACATCACAGGTTCAAACCCAGCAGCAGCCAGTGTGTGTACGCGAGAATGTTGACAAGCTGACTGTACCACTGTATACCACGTTTGCTGTTAAAGGTGCCGTACGTAGTATTAGAGTTCCTCATTACCGCCTTTATTTTGACACGTTATTATTACAATCCAAAACAAACCAGAGTGCAAGTGACTGAAAAGAAGGTAACCAGGCAACACAATCCACTGGGGTACTTCAGCTCGTTTGTAGTCATTTTGTATCTTATTGTAGTTGTTTTGTTTGTCTAAATGTATATTTTGTATCACTTTTGTATCACTTTTGTATATGTTTTTCTTCTTTTTGTTCACTTTGCATCTCTTTGAAGTTTGTCTGTGTTTATGGTTACTTTGCATCCCTTTGTAAGTGGTTTGTTTGACTTTTGTATTTCTTAGTAGCAGTATTCTTAGTAGTATTTCTTTTGTATTTGTCAGTAGTTGTGTTGTATCTCTTTGTAGTGATGGAATACATGTGTTGTGATTTTACACCTCTCTATGGTCATTTTGCATCTCTTTCAGTGACATTCTGCAGGTTGAGCACAACTCTCGGCTCAGTTCAACGTTTGAATTTCCAACAACAAAAGTTAACAGTCAAACAGACTCAACCTTTGGAGTAATCAATGCCCCGTGTTGCTCTCAATTCTTTTAGTCTATGCCAGGGGTGTCAAACATACGGCCCGCGGGCCGGATCCGGCCCGCCACGTCATTTTATGTGGCCCGCGAATCCGCCAGCAAAAAAAAAGTAATTTAAATAATTTTTTTTTTTACAAAAATTAAAAGTTAGATGTGAAAATAAAAATATCCCCATTGTCGAAATTATGAGATAGAAAGTCGAAGTGATGAGATAGCATGTTGTCTGTGTGCTGACATTAAAAGTATCACAACAGGTGGACAGGAGAGGCAACAACCCATAAAGAGGATTTCCAACAAGTAATCGTGCCTTTCTCAACATGTGTACTTCTCTGGACTTGTGAACTCGTGGAACGTCATCAGTCTCAGCCCAAGTACTGTTCCAATTCAAAGTTCACATCGAGCCAAGCACGGTCCTAATGCCCGGATGTGGCTCCGCCCATTTTACCGGGGATGCATCGGAGGTGACTTGTCTGTACTTGGGACAGCCAAATATCCCAGAATGCATTTTGCACCAGCAACAGGAAACAATGGCGGAAGAGAAATCACACAACTGGAAGTTGAAACTGTTGTTTTGAGGCGAGAAGTTAGTTGTTTAAGCACCAAATCTGTGGTCGGTTTGTCAAGATTCAGCCGATTTTAAAATCTGCTCTGACGATTTCGGAGATGTGAGGTGTTGCTAGCGGGATCTGATCCACATACATATATTTATCTATATATGTATATATATATATACATATATAATTGTATGTATGTATATATATGTAAATAATAATATGTCATTTTTGATTTTAAATGAAAATGAAAACAGCAGGGTTGTCATATTTAGTTTGATTGTAAAAATACTTTACAGAAAAAAACGAATTAAACTCATGAGACCAGCTGAGGTGGTGACGTCATCAAGTAAGCTGCTGTTCCAATTGTCTGTAGGGCTGCAACAACGAATCGATAAAATCGATTATTAAAAGAGTTGGCAATGAATTTCATTGTCGATTCGTTGTGTCGGGCGATTATTACGCCATTCAATAAGTCGCGGAGATGTTTGAGTATAAAAAAAATAAAGTTGAGTTGAGCCATTCGCGCCGCCGGTCTCGCCGGGGCTATTTGTGTTCATTCGCACTGGACGCGCCGGAGAGGGGGCGGGGCTTATCGCCCTGAAAGCCGTTCAACTGTCCGCCATTAACCATGGAAAAAATAACTTCTATTTCTGCTTAGTACGTGTTGTGGAAGTCACAGATATCCCGGGAAATAAACTAAATATGTTAGGAGTAGTTACATTTACAACCGGCCCTTTGAGGGCGACCGTGATGCTGATGTGGCCCCAGAGTGAAAATGAGTTTGACACCCCTCTATGCAGTTAATTCATTTCATTGTAAGCTTCAGCATTCAAAGACCGAACCCTGTCAGTGGAACGCCTCCGCCGGTTAGATGAGACCCAAATATAAATACTGTAATGCTCTTTGTTATGAGCAAGATGAGCAGTCAATGCATGGTTGTAAGCTTCCCTGTTTTATGGTGTTTTGGGGACAAACCATGGAACTACATGTGGAACTACCATCGTGGTTTGTGTGGAAACTTCTTCTTTGTTAGGTTTGCTGACCTTCGTCTTCATGGTTACATGGTGACGGGGATTATCCTGGTTGTGTCTCCGGTGTAACAGAGTGACGTTTTGCTGTCACCCAAAATGCTGCACTGTTTTGACAGCTGAATATTCATAGTTTACTTGACTGACTGGTTTTTGTCTTTTCTGTGAGTTGCTGAGCTACTCTGGTGGTCTTGGTTCCTCTGTTGCATCACGAGGGTGGCTGGCAATGACTGATGACCGGGAGGTAGACCTGACTGTGTTCGCAAGCAGGTGCAAGGCATCATGGAAGTGCCCTGGGGAACGCTACAGCAAAGCAAAAGCTGAACATATGTCTGCAACAATGGTATGTGTGCATGTGTGAGTGTGTGTGTGTGTGCATGTGTTTGGCAACGTGGCCCATGATGAGGGTAAGTGTTTGGCAAGGTGGCTTAGCAACAATCAGGTAAAATGCCCCATTATGAGCATTCCTTAGTTCTTAGTGGTTGTTTATCCAGCCACAGACGTTCGCACATTGTGGTCCAGCGTGGATAAATTTAGCCAAAGACTCAACTACCATTTTAGACCCATTGTTATTGGAAAGTCTGTGGAGTGACCTCAAAATGATGCATCCACTGTGGGAAACAAATTGTTGGCATCAAAGCAAAGCACACTGTGGCTAACAGTTCAGCGAGTCATCCTAAAACAGTTCGGTGGATGAAATTGCCTTTACGTGCTTCATTGCTCTCAGGGTCATGTGAGCTGGAACCTATCAGACACGGATTAGACAGAAGATGAACCATGCTGGGCAGGTTGCAGGTCCATCAAAGGATAACACAGATTAAAAACAATCTGTGCTGCTGAGTCTCCAGCCCACCTGAAACTCAAATAAACAAACCCACATTGGTGCAACCATTGAGTTGTTGTGCCTTACTGTGGGGAAAAAAAGATCCTGGAAAGAGCTCAAACCCTGGACTGTGCCGTTCGGCAGCACATGGCCAACTGGCAACACCAACACAATCTGTGCTGCCCTGCAGCATCACAATCCCAGAAGGCAGTGGGAGACGTGAGGTTGGGGATTCGCAGAAAGCTGCAGTTCATCAACTCTTACACTTGAAGTCATGGGACAACATTGGTGATTCTTTAAAAGAGGCAGCCACAACCCGGGCAAGTCATATCATTCTCTGTCTCTTAGGTCACATTCACACCTGTAGTTACCTTCATTTGGTGTGGACCAATTAAAACAAGGCTCAGGGGCCTATTTAATAATCGATCTGTAGCTTATGGTGCAGGTGCATTTAGGAACCAACTCCATATCTGCAAGTTAAACTTACAATACAACTTTTGAATCTTGATTTAGACTTCATTATGTCTACATTAGGAACTATCCAATACAACCTTAGGATTGTTCAGTGTTGATTATTTGTCGCTGGCAAAATATGGCAAAATATATTGTGAAGGAAGAGATGGGACAGGTATGTGATCCCTCTGCCTCCGCCGTCTCTGAGTCCTCTGTCCCTTCAACGCCTCCATTTGACTGAATGTAAGCAAATTCACCGAAAATAACACGCCGGACCATTTTAAGACCAATGTGGTTATGGGCACGAAGATGGGCGCAAGTACTTACACAACGGTTAAAGAGTGTTCGGGCCCAAAGAGTCTACAGTCATGCAAGTCATTCGGGTCAGAGTCAGTAAGATGAATCCGCTGGAGACCATGAACGTCTCTCCAACACTGAGTACCAATCCATCTGGTAGATGTTTAGATGTTTCATATGCAAAGTAAAGACTTTGGCCTGCTGGTGGCACAAGAGGAGAAGAATCACCAAAGTCATCACGATTCATCCTCTGAGCAAAATCGATATTTGAACCATATGTCATGGCAATCCGTCCAGTAGTTGTTGAAATATTTCACAAACTTCATGTCAGCGCCACAATAAGAGTCTGTAGGATTCAGTCTGTGAGCAACATTAAGGTTGTTTTATTGTCTAGTGATAGGAAGCTGCGTAAATCATTTTAAAGTTCTACTCTGCTGTGTGACTCCAGATTAAAGCATTTCATATGAGAGAATATGAGATGCGTCATCAACACAGGCGCTGATGTCTGGTCCAACGGTGCGATCATCATTTCCTTCATGGATTCAAACGGGTCACAGTCTCATCTTTGACTTATCAAGTCTGTTGACAACAAGGTCCTGTTTGCCAGTGCGTTCACATAAACACAAAGACGTGCGCACAAACAAATACCTGTTGAAATGCGATTACATGTGCAGTCCGTGAGGTGCAAACAAACAGGCTGTCAGAGTTAATGTCTCCCTGGACAGACAAATAACCGTAAATCATCCTCTCTTTCTCTCTCTTTCTCTCTTTCGCTCTCTTTCTCTCTTTCTCTCTCTTTCTCTCTCATCTTTCTCTCCTCTTTCTCTCTCTTTCTCTCTTTCTCTCGTTCTCTCTCTTTCTCTCTCTTTCTCTCGTTCTCTCTTTCTCTCTCTTTCTCTCTTTCTCTCTCTTTCTCTCTTTCTCTCTTTCTCTCTCTTTCTCTCTCTTTCTCTCTTCTCTCTCTTTCTCTCTTTCTCTCTCTTTCTCTCTTTCTCTCTCTTTCTCTCTCTTTCTCTCTTTCTCTCTCTTTCTCTCTCTCTCTCTTTCTCTCTCTTTCTCTCTCTTTCTCTCTCTTTCTCTCTCTTTCTCTCTTTCTCTCTCTTTCTCTCTTTCTCTCTTTCTCTCTTTCTCTCTCTTTCTCTCTTTTTCTCTCTTTCTCTCTCTTTCTCTCTCTTTCTCTCTCTTTCTCTCTTTCTCTCTTTCTCTCTTTCTCTCTCACCCTTTGCAGAACATGAGGCCGAGGCGAGTGAAACCTCTGCTCTATGAAATTGCCTTGGAGAGACGATATGTTCTTGTTTGGCGGCGGATGTGTTTGCCCAGCACCTTGCAGAGAGAGGACCACTGCTGTCTTAATGACGAGCAACGTGGGGAAATGTCAACTGTAAAAAATGCGATCGCCAGGAGGCCCCTCCACTCCCTCCAGAGGAAGTAGTAGAAGAAGAAGAAGAAAGAGAAAGAGAGAGACTGAGTGAGAGGGAGAAAAGAATGGAGACGTGAGACTGAAAAGCCAGCGGAGAAAAAAGGAGAGCAGATAAAAGATGAGATGCAGAGATGAGTACATCCATCTCATTCCTACTTTGGTCTGAGTTGCATGTGGGAGCTGACTCAGCAGAGACGCCCACAGTATTTCTTCCAGCTCCTTCTTAGAAAGTCGGAGACGTGAATTCCTTTTATTCACCAAACAACGTGTCCTCGTACGTTTCATATGATATCTTACAGAAAAGTTTTTCGTGCATTTTCCTCTAAAAGTTTCTATCAATTTCCGCTTGTTACATGCAGAAATGCAGTCTTTTCAAAATAAACTTCTGTTTTCACAGGAA
The DNA here is from genome assembly GCF_949748355.1 of Melanostigma gelatinosum. Classification (NCBI taxonomy): domain Eukaryota; kingdom Metazoa; phylum Chordata; class Actinopteri; order Perciformes; family Zoarcidae; genus Melanostigma; species Melanostigma gelatinosum. The sequence goes on from NC_136636.1 coordinate 1,335,624, forward strand.
ACAAAAGAGGTTAAAGTAACTTCTGAAGTATATCGGTCTCCTGGATGAAAGATTGGTTTTTGTTTGACCCCTGTTTTTACGGTCTTCATACTTCCTGGTTCGTGATCACGTGACTGGATTTGGATTTCGTGGGCTATTTACAATTTACAGTGTATTCATTTTTCGTAGGTAAAGCGAGGACAGGCTGCACCAAATGGACCAAACTCACCCACACACTTAGGCAACATTTTAACTTTGGTAACAATTTCAACACCGAGTTATAGATCTACTAAGAGATCAATATGCTACACAAAATGCGACTGATAGAAATGACACCAATAAAAACATGTGAGCAATAAAAATGAAATGTTCTGTAAGTCTGATATAAATGATATATACTGTATATATAATAATATATAATAATGATCAACACCCCCCTGCCTACCAACCATAGACTGTATATAAGAAGTGGATGAAGTCATCGTGACGTCGCTCATTGGTTCGGCCTGGAGTTCAGTATTTTGGCAGTCGCCATCTTGGCTTTTTGCAGCTCGTGAAGTTGGAGCCGCACATGGTGCCGTTTTTGGAAAAAGCTTTTCCTCCTACGAGTTTGCAGCCTGTGTGTTAATTAAGGAGACCGTAGAGTATTTTGACATTTCGTTATGTCGACAACAGCACGATGTTGTACAGCACAGAGGAAAAAAAGGGTTTGTTGATGGTGAAGGACAGACTGAGCTTTGTTGGGCTTTGAGTGCTGGAAAACATTCACATGGAACAACTTTTGGAAAAAATCTAAATGTAATAATCAGTTGATTACTCAGTATCTCCAAATATCAAAAACCAAGGTTGTTTAAAGCAGTGAGTGAGAGCAGGTGCAACATTGTGTTCAACCCACTCATTACTTTGTCTCTGACCGTGATGTTGGAAGTCTGAATTCAACAATACAAACAGTATGTTAGAGAAGTGGGGGCAACAGAGAGGGAAGGCGGTCGACAGGAAGGGATAAAGCCCCCTTTGTTGGGGCAAAGCTCTGAGGAACAGCGGCTGCAGGCTCCAAGGTTCAGATGAACAGATAAAAAAAGCACTTGAGCAGTTACCTTCTGACGTTTGAGCCCTTCAGAACAACCGCCGTTTCACTTTCACTGTTTGAGGCGCAGGGTCGCTGCAGCGCACTTCGAGAAGGTATGTGTTCATCGCAGGTTCACCAGAGGTCCAAATGTAGCGAATCAAATGGCTGAAGGCTTCTCGCAAGTGCCTGCATGTGTGTGTGTGTGTGTGTGTGTGTGTGTGTGTGTGTGTGTGTATGTATGTGTGTGTGTGTGTGTGTGTGTGTATGTGTGTGTGTGTGTGTGTGTGTGTGTGTATGTGTGTGTGTGTGTGTATGTGTGTGTGTGTGTGTGTGTGTGTGTATGTGTGTGTGTGTGTGTGTGTGAGGGAAAGACAGTCTACAGATGATTCAAGGACATGTAAGAAGGTTACTATAAGGAGTGTGAAGGGGAGCTTGAAGCAGATCCCTCGTTCATCGCTGCTCAATCACCATGGGGTGCTTCTTTATTGTGCTTTATAATTGTCCACAGTTGGAAACTTATTTGAAGAGCTCGTGTCTTCATCATAGACTGTACAAAGGAAGTGAACATATTCGTATTGTACGAACTGTGGTTTTAAAACCTTGAGTTTGGTGTTTTGTCCGTCGCCATCTTGGATTTTGCAACCAGTGAACAGGAAGTGACCATATATGGGCTGAGGAGGAGTGACGTAGAGACGCCGTATACGTCTCTGGCAGCGACCTGTCAATCACTGTGTAGCCCCGCCCTAAAGCATCCCCTGCTTTATGGTCTGTGTGACTCTAAATGGACCATAATGTACTAAATGAACATCATGCTGTATTGAAGAAGACTTGAAACTAGAGATTGAGACATAAACTCATGTTTACAATGTTTACTGAGGTAATAAATCAAGAGAGAAGTAGAGTCATTTTCTATAGACTTCTATACAACCAGACTTCCGGCTTCATTTCTCAACACCAGAGTTCGCCGCTTGGTATTTCTGTGGGATCAAACAATTATAGGAATATATGGATGTGCTTTTCCAAGCAAACCTATACACACTTTTGAAATGAGTCACAGCTTTGACAACAAAAAGACTGTAAAGGTTTAAAATGAGTGTTTCTGTGTGGATGCCAACTACAACAAGCAGAGCCGTGAACATTGTAAGAAAGTGACTTTATTTTTGCAAAAACCCGTGTGTGTGTGTGTGTGTAGGTGTGTGTGTGTGTGTGTGTGTGTATGTGTAGGTGTGTGTGTGTGTGTGTGTGTGTGTGTGTGTATGTGTAGGTGTGTGTGTGTAGGTGTGTGTGTGTGTGTGTGTGTGTGGGTGTGTGTGTAGGTGTGTGTGTGTGTGTGTGTATGTGTGTGTGTGTGTGTGTGTGTGTAGGTGTGTGTGTGTGTGTGTGTGTATGTGTAGGTGTGTGTGTGTGTGTGTGTGTGTGTGTGTGTGTGTGTGTGTATGTGTAGGTGTGTGTGTGTAGGTGTGTGTGTGTGTGTGGGTGTGTGTGTGTAGGTGTGTGTGTGTGTGTGTGTGTGTAGGTGTGTGTGTGTGTGTGTGTGTGTGTGTGTGTGTGTGTGTGTGTGTGTGTGTGTGTGTGTGTGTGTGTGTGTAGGTGTGTGTGTGTGTGTGTGTATGTGTGTGTGTGTGTGTGTGTGTGTGTAGGTGTGTGTGTGTGTGGGTGTGTGTGTGTGTGTAGGTGTGTGTGTAGGTGTGTGTGTGTGTGGGTGTGTGTGTGTGTGTGTATGTGTGTGTGTGTGTGTGTGTGTGTGTGTGTGTGTGCTAGCTCTTCATTATACCTGTGCTTGTGTTGGATGTGTTTACGAATATAGTTTCCCCCTTTTCCTCTCTATGTTTAAAAAAGATACATTTTGAGGCCATAAATCAGATAATCTCACCATAAATAACAAACGTGTTTGTGTTGGTGGATTTATACTCACACACACTCATTCATAACTATCTGGAAAAGGTTGCTGTTTTTCTCTTTCTTGTCTTTTGAAAAGCTTTTCCCACAATCCACCCTCTTTGCTGGTGTTTCCTTAAGCCGGAGTTCATTCTGTCGAAACATCATTCACTCAAATGTTGAGTTATTGTTGCCCCATTGGTTCTGCGGTGTACACGGTCCCAGTTACACATGGAGTCTGTGTGGACGCTCGGTTGCCGTCAGCCGTTTCCTTTGCAGCCTGTTCGTGTTGAACTTTTAGCCTCCAGCTCCTTCCTGACATTAAGAAGGTTTCTTTAGAGCCATTTCATTGCCAGAAAAAGATCTGCTGCCACCGTACGAAGCGCCGCAGTCGAGGACGTCCATCAATATTTCGTTGACTGAGGTGAACTGTGAGGCTCGGGGGCACGCAGCCACATTTTACGCAGGAAGTGAAATAATTGTGGACATGGACTTTGAGCAGTTATTCAGCCAGTACCGGCAGGGCATTGTTGAAAAGAGCATAACTCTGTATTTACCCGCTGGGCTTAGGTTTCACGCAAGGGCAGCGGGCAATAAACTTGAACAAAACATACCTGTATTCTGTTTAAGTCCCAATATGACCGGAGTTCATTTGACAGTTGATACTGCAGCAAACGCTCCCAGAGGAAGTGATTCTGTTTCTTTTTGTTGCCTTCTCCCCTCGCTGAATACAGGAAGTTATGGTGTTGGTGCCAACGCACAGGTCTCATGTTTACTGTAGTTCCCTGTGCTGGCACTAACGGTGATCCCCAAAGACATATCACAGAGGTGAAAAGAAACTTTAGCACCATTAACAATGATATGAATGAAATATCTGCTGCCAATCCTTCGTTTTAAAACAGATCTAGACAAATTAATGTTGGATCATATTCTATGTGATGCAGAGTACAGAACGTATTGTGCGATGCAGATTTCCTACTTTAAATTATTACGAACTATTATTATCATGCAGGACTGACTGACAGGTTGCAGCTCAGCTGCTCTTCCTGAGGTTTGTCCCGTAGACTGTATCAGAGGTCGTAGTCATCGTGACGTCCTCGTTGGTTTGTGGACTGATGTTTTGAAGCCTTGAGTTCGGCAACTTCGCCGTCGCCATCTTTGCTTTTTTGCTATCAATGAACACAAGTGACCATATCTGGACTGAGGAGGAGTGATGTAGAGACGCCGTGTACGTCTCCGGTGGAGAACTGTCAATCACTGTGTAGCCCCGCCCTAAAGCATAGACTTGAAGACTTGAAACTAGAGATTGAGACATGAACTCATGTTTACAATGTTTACTGAGGGAATAAATCAAGAGAGAAGTAGAGTCATTTTCTCAGAGACTTCTATACAACCAGAGGAGTCGCCCCTGTTTTGCATTTCTTTCTCGCTGTTTTGTATCTTTGCAGTCTCTTCCCGGTTCTACGTGTCTGTGACATTTTGTAGATGGGGGCCGGGGGCCCCCGATACTTTGGCCCCGTTCCATTCAGAAATCCATCAATGCATGTATACTGTGTTATATGTTCGTATCTTAAGTCGACTTTCCAGAGGCTTAGACGAACCTTTTCATGTTGGCACCCAAAAGCTCTTGATGTTATACAATGTTTAGTTGGGTTGTTTTGGAGAACTTAAGGGTTCTTTCAAAAATGAAGCAGTGAGTAAAGAAGATGCATACAAGGAAAATGAAAAGCTGGAAAACATCATCATGGCATTGTATTATCAGGAAATGGTCACATTTCAGTTGTGAGAGACAAAAGAGCTGCGGTTCAGTTACACAAAGCAGAGATGGATTCCTTTAATGAGGCTAAAGGTCGGCTAACGAAGAGTGCATGTGGGTAGATGTAACCAGAACACTGTGTTTCATTTCTTCATCAGTGTTTCATGTTACGCAACACGGAGAGAGGCTGGAAACAAAACGTACCATCCAGAGGCTTCTCTGTGTCTCTGAAGAAAACATTCAGTCTGACAACTTGTGGCGTTCAAATTCTCTTGTAGTTAAAGTTGTTTCTGAGGGTACGAATGAAATTCACAAGTGGACCTGTCGTACAAGTAGTGTACAGTAGAAATAGTCTGTCTTCCTCCATTGTAGGTAAAAATAAAATCTGATTTAAGAATTATGTCTTCGTGTCTTAAAAACACTCTGCTTGGCATAATTATGAGTCTGATTTAAATTATTTCACAAAAAAAATATATATCGAAAGATCCAAAATCTATGAAATAATACAAATAATATTAATTTCAAAGGTTTAGCAGCTGGACTAAAGATGTCTCCTACTTCACTGGATTTGCACATCACACTTTAAGTTGCATATTGCACCATGAATGTCTCCAAACAAGTTCCAACGTTATAAATCAACATGAACAAACATGAACGTGTGAGCTCAGAGAAAGAGTTCCCTCTTCAGCAGATGAACGAGAGAACAAACAACCTCCTGAGAAGTGAAGCTCAAACATCCAACTGAATACGCATTTTTGAGAGGAGAGAACCTTTAATTACGTTACCAAAATCACCTTAAACTATTGTAAATATCTGAAATACTCCAAAATTAAACCTTCAGTTCAATATCTGTTTGGAAAATTCTCACACTTGCTGTTGCAAAATTGTCCGTGGTGTAAAAATAGTTTTTTTTTACTCTCAGATAACATTTCTTCCCCAAAGGCAGAGCGGCGAGGTGGCCTTAACGAGCGTGCACCTGCACCTGCACAGGTGGTATTCATCAGGTTGAAACAAGCAAATTACAACAAGTTGCAGTGCTGTAGAGAGAGTTTGGTGAATCTGACACATACAAGCAAACCAAACAGAGAAAAAGATTTCGGATAAAAATATGAAAATGTTCTCGCATGAGATCCAATGTCCTCATGAGGAAGGGAAGACGAGGACAAGCCTCAGGTCTTCAGGATTTATTAGGTTTAGTGTCAGTTTTTGAGGTTTGGGAATAACTGCATCCGCTCTGCAGTTGTACGGTAATACAGTTGTGTATGCATGCAGTAAATATAAGTATAAAAACATGTGTATGCAGGGGAGCAGTCTAAATCTGACCTGTGTACAGAAACCTCAGGATATCGGACACGGCCTTTTGAGCCGTCTGCACACTTCAGTGCTCTTCTTAAACAAGGAAAAAGTCTGAAATAAACTGTGGTTGGGCGCAGGACTGAGACACACACACTCCAGATGGCCGGTGAGGCCTGAAAATACAGAGCAGAAGTGAAAATGATGGGTGTGATTATCCACCTTTTAAATAAGACCATGATTAGGAGTCTCCCGGTGACTCAGCAGGTGATGGTGCGTGTCGCGTACGTCAGCCGTCTGAGCTTTTAGCTGCGTCTGTTTACACGAAACGTTCCACATTTTGAAACATACTGATTCGCTTTTTTTCTGAGAGTTAGATGAGAGGATTGATACTTCTCTCATGTGTGTGTGTGTTCCAAACATTAAAGTACATCCAGCAGATGTTTAGCTTAGCTTAGCAACAAAAATCAAAAGGTAAAAACAGTTGATGAATAATTATTTTATTTCACAAAATGTACTGTTTTGTTGTCTAAAGCTAACTGTTGGTGGTTTTGTTGTCGAAAGCTAACTGTTGGTGGTTTTGTTGTCTAAAGCTAACTGTTGGTGGTTTTGTTGTCTAAAGCTAACTGTTGGTGGTTTAGTTGTCCAAAGCTAACTGTTGGTGGTTTTGTTGTCTAAAGCTAACTGTTGGTGGTTTTGTTGTCTAAAGCTAACTGTTGGTGGTTTTGTTGTCTAAAGCTAACTGTTGGTGGTTTTGTTGTCTAAAGCTAACTGTTGGTGGTTTTGTTGTCCAAAGCTAACTGTTGGTGGTTTAGTTGTCTAAAGCTAACTGTTGGTGGTTTTGTTGTCTAAAGCTAACTGTTGGTGGTTTTGTTGTCCAAAGCTAACTGTTGGTGGTTTAGTTGTCTAAAGCTAACTGTTGGTGGTTTTGTTGTCTAAAGCTAAATGTTGGTGGTTTTGTTGTCGAAAGCTAACTGTTGGTGGTTTTGTTGTCGAAAGCTAACTGTTGGTGGTTTAGTTGTCTAAAGCTAACTGTTGGTGGTTGTGTTGTCTAAAGCTCACTGTTGGTGGTTTAGTTGTCTAAAGCTAACTGTTGGTGGTTTTGTTGTCTAAAGCTAACTGTTGGTAGTTGTGTTGTCTAAAGCTAACTGTTGGTGGTTGTGTTGTCTAAAGCTAAGTGTTGGTGGTTTAGTTGTCTAAAGCTAACTGTTGGTGGTTTTGTTGTCTAAAGCTAACTGTTGGTGGTTTTGTTGTCGAAAGCTAACTGTTGGTGGTTTAGTTGTCTAAAGCTAACTGTTGGTAGTTGTGTTGTCTAAAGCTAACTGTTGGTGGTTTTGTTGTCGAAAGCTAAATGTTGGTGGTTTTGTTGCGAAAGCTAAATGTTGGTGGTTTTGTTGTCCAAAGCTAAATGTTGGTGGTTTAGTTGTCTAAAGCTAACTGTTGGTGGTTTAGTTGTCTAAAGCTAACTGTTGGTAGTTGTGTTGTCTAAAGCTAACTGTTGGTGGTTGTGTTGTCTAAAGCTCACTGTTGGTGGTTTAGTTGTCTAAAGCTAACTGTTGGTGGTTTTGTTGTCTAAAGCTAACTGTTGGTAGTTGTGTTGTCTAAAGCTAACTGTTGGTGGTTGTGTTGTCTAAAGCTAACTGTTGGTGGTTTTGTTGTCGAAAGCTAAATGTTGGTGGTTTTGTTGTCCAAAGCTAACTGTTGGTGGTTTAGTTGTCTAAAGCTAACTGTTGGTAGTTGTGTTGTCTAAAGCTAACTGTTGGTGGTTGTGTTGTCTAAAGCTCACTGTTGGTGGTTTAGTTGTCTAAAGCTAACTGTTGGTGGTTTTGTTGTCTAAAGCTAACTGTTGGTGGTTGTGTTGTCTAAAGCTAACTGTTGGTGGTTTAGTTGTCTAAAGCTAACTGTTGGTGGTTTTGTTGTCTAAAGCTAAATGTTGGTGGTTTTGTTGTCGAAAGCTAACTGTTGGTGGTTTTGTTGTCTAAAGCTAACTGTTGGTGGTTTTGTTGTCCAAAGCTAACTGTTGGTGGTTTAGTTGTCTAAAGCTAACTGTTGGTGGTTTTGTTGTCTAAAGCTAACTGTTGGTGGTTTTGTTGTCCAAAGCTAACTGTTGGTGGTTGTGTTGTCTAAAGCTAACTGTTGGTGGTTGTGTTGTCTAAAGCTCACTGTTGGTAGTTGTGTTGTCTAAAGCTAACTGTTGGTGGTTTTGTTGTCGAAAGCTAACTGTTGGTGGTTTTGTTGTCGTAAGCTAACTTATTTAAGGCCAACCATGATGTTTTTCCTAAACCTAACATTGATTTTAAGGTAATGACATCCCGGTAAACAGGACAATCTTTGTCTCTGTACATTAAACCAATATGCATTTTGGTTTGATGTACAGACACAAGAACAGATTAGACAGTCACACAAATAGCAACACAAATACACACAATGATCCTTTAAAACAGAGAATTGTGGACACACACACTTAAAGTAAGAGATGGGAGAACACATCTAACACACACACACACACACACACCTTCCTTTTCCTCCGGTTGTCAGTGAAAACCACACTCTCATAATATTTGCAGGCCACCCTGTGGCGATATTTATTTAGCCATTTATGTGGTTCTATTGCGTTCATTGTAGCGTGCCAGCTCCATGTGGTTTAACGTTGGAGTAACAGTGTTTATGAAGAGGCTAAGAGTGGGAGAGAGAGGCGTTCACATCTGTCCTAAACCGGCTCTGCGTGGGTGTGTACAGTCTGCGTTTGTGTATCTAATTGTGCTGGTTCAGGGTGTCCAAGTTGGCCTCCGTACAGAACTGCATTCATGGGATGTTTGACAGGAAGAACATCCTGAAGTTTAACGAGCGAGTCCCACAAACGGATGAAGCTGAAGATACAAGTCATCATCCAAATGTCAGGGATGTTCATGGTAAATTTCCATATAGGTGGACTGATGACATTTGGGATTCTCATTTAGCCACTTGTTGGCAACCACCGTTTTAAAGACAATAAATATATATAAATACATCTTGGAATACGACCGTCCACATCTTGTTTTTTTGGCAACCAGTGAACAGGAAGTGACCATATTTGGACTGAGGAGGAGTGACGTAGAGACGCCGTATACGTCTCTGGTAGAGACCTGTCAATCACTGTAGCCCCGCCCTAAAGCATCCCCTGCTTTATGGTCTGTGTGACTCTAAATGGACCATAATGTACTAAATGAACATCATGCTGTATTGAAGAAGACTTGAAACTAGAGATTGAGACATAAACTCATGTTTACAATGTTTACTGAGGTAATAAATCAAGAGAGAAGTAGAGTCATTTTCTCATAGACTTCTATACAACCAGAGGAGTCGCCCCCTGGTGGACATTAGAGAGAATGCAAGTTTAAGACATGAAGCACCGGCTTCATGCGGCAGAACCGGAGGTTTCCGCCTGGTCCTGTCAGTGTTTAGTGATAACAGACCGCCACAAATTAAGAGCTACATAGTAATGCATATGAGTAGATAAATACATAAAGACAGAAAAAAGAGAGGATGATAAGTAAAAAAAGACACCAGACGGACCGAGTGGAGACGAGTTAGACCGTGAGATGGGTGAGTCTTTCAAAATGTGGGCGCATCTTATCCGGTGTCGTGTGTGTGAGAGTGTGTGTGTGAGAGTGTGTGTGAGAGTGTGTGTGTGAGAGTGTGTGTGCGTGTGTGTGAGAGTGTGTGTCTGCACTGTTTCTGCAGGTGCGGACCATATTGAGAAAGAGAAGACAAAGAGGGAAGGCGAAGTCGAGGCGACAGGTACTTGGCAGATCACAACCAGAGTAATGCTGCTTAAATATCCCTCTCTCTCCCACACGCATGGACACACTTACAAGAGCCAGACGATGCGATCAGACACACACACACACACACACACACACACACATACCGCTGTGCACAGAAACATATATTAGCGAGTACGCGCACCTAAATAGATGCATGACAACATACAAAAAACACACTCATGTAGGGATACCCGGAAACAGAATTTGAACACTTAATACACACAAAATTGCTGTTGACACACACATACACACACACACACGCACACACACACACACACACACACGCAAACCCAAAAGATGTGAATGTGTCCTCACATATTTACTCCTGCCAATGTAACACTCACACTTTCTGTCTCTTAAACATGAGTTCCAACAAGAATGCACACACTCTCACACCATCATTACACACACACTTTGTCTGACTTTCTCACACACACACACACACACACACACACACACACACACACACACACACACACACACACACACACACACACACACACACACACACACACACACACACAGGGCAGCAGCGTGGATGCAAATCGGAGGAAACAGACAAATTATCAGTCTCTCCTGGAATGCGTTGATGGTGAAGAGCGTCGGCCAAACGCTGCGACTGGAGACTGTTGAAGAAGTCGTACCACCCGGCTTTCTCCTGCTCTCGTTGTCGAGGATATGGGGGGGGGGGGGGGGGGGGGGAGGGGTTCGACATGCTAACTTTCTGAATGAAAACAGCTTGTGTGTGTGTGTGTGTGTGTGTGTGTGTGTGTGTGTGTGTGTGTGTGTGTGTGTGTGTGTGTGTGTGTGTGTGTGTGTGTGTGTGTGTGTGTGTGAAACGTGGATGTGGTGGAGTCTGGGCTCCTTTTTTCTCTTCATGCTGACCATGATAAATAGACCGGTCAGCCGGCAGTGCACGGTGAATCGGCATATTAACTATCTGTAACATTTCCATGTAAAGAAATGTCTGTTTCGCTCCTCGTGTTTCCGAATGGAAGGATGGTTTACAGCCCACTGATTGATGAACAGCCGGTTCACACAGCAGGAGGAGCGGAGCACTAAAGGTGCCACCAAGAAAATACTGCGTCCGGTGTTAGTTTTCATTTCTGCGTCGTGTCCAACATTCGGTCCATCCCACATTACAAGAGGCTGCTGTTCATCAACAATAGATATGGATTCATAACATCATATAACATCTTGTGTATTTATATATGCCTTCAAATAACATTCATGTGACAAACTTAAATTGCTGCTCAATGCATGAAGTTGATCCAGATGTTTTGTTTATTGCGTCTCTCAGGCTTTCGGAATGAATGGGTGTGAATGGGTGTGAATGGGTGAATGATGACATGTCGTGTTAAAGTGCTTTGTGTGGTCAGAAGACTAGAAAAGTCTGTTACAAGTACAAGTCTGTGAGACTCAGAAAGGATTATATTATTTATTCTCAGTCTGACTTTTCTTGCTTCATTCAGAGAAATACAGAACGCACCTTCTCCAACATCGACATCCAGAGTCCCGAACAAGAAGTAGTTCTGCACAAATCCCCGTCAAACAACCATTCGTTGTTTTTGGTCTTTTGTGCAGAATAAACAAACGTGATGAAAGCATGCTAATCAGTGAGCTCTGGTGCTTCTGCTACAAAGTTAATGTGTAATCATTGAACTTACAATACAAATTTTGGCAAATCTGCATCATTTTTAATGCAGCAGCTGCTTCTGTTTTCACTGTGCAGACAACAATCAGACTACTGAAGAGAACGTCTGACTCTGAAGACCTCAGAGGACATACGAAGCAGTTTTTCTCATTTCTAATTCGATTTATGGATGTTGATATTGGAGTGAAACCACAGTAGAGAGTGAGTTCAGCCGATTGTTGCAGGTGTGAGTGTTTTATACCCGACAGGTCGGAGTGAGGAGGAGGCTGTAGGGAATTGGGGAAAAGCCCTCTGAGGCAAATTTGTGATTTGTGATTTTGGGCAATACAAAAATAAATTGAATTGAATATTTGGATACAGTTTGAATCTGTTCGGATTAGCACATATTAGCACATACACTTCATATCCAAGTAATGAATGTGTGTTTGTTTGCATGTGTGCTCTTATCTGTTAGAAAACCTGCACGGACGCAACATTCTGTTCATTTTGTTTCTGGACTTGTTTCCTCTTACCCACAAAATGTTACGTCACCATAACTTACTCATTTCCTGTACTTTCTTCAGGTTACATGCGGAAGTGTGCACTCACATTTGCAGGGCAGATATAATAACGCAGAAGTTTGTCATTTGGCCAAAGTTTGAATAAATACTGCTGGAAATGTGGCTGATGGTGTAAATGTGTTTTGTCTACTTGGACATACATATACTTATATATATATATATATATATATATATATATACATATATATATATATATATTGCATATATATATATATACATATATATATACATATATATATATACATATATATATATATATATATATATATATATATATATATATATATATATATATATATATATATATATATATATATATATATATATGTATATGATATGATATATTAGCCCTAACAGATATACATCTCTTGACTTTGAAACTGAAGCTTTTTCATGACCTTTAACACCTAAGATAAAACGTGCAGTTTGTCTTTGCACGGCAGTTGCTCCACTACAACACCACCTAAAACTCATATCATAATATTCATCTTTATCCTGACATTTTTGCAAAAGTGAAGAATTAGTTTTGGCCGCATTGAGTCGAAGCGCACAGGTGGTCAAAATGTTTTACATCTTATTTTTCACTTTGACTTCTGGCAACTGGAGGTACAAATGAGGAGTCGTGCTGATTGATGAGCAATATCTCCTCTTTTCAACACCTGGTCATGATAATGGTTCACAGAGTGACGCTGTGTGTGCGTGTGTGCGTGTGTGTGTGTGTGTGTGTGTGTGTGTGCGTGCGTGTGTGTCCAGTATCTATCAGACTCGGTGTGTGGCCATGAATGCATGTATATGAGGGGGAGAGGAAAGGAGACAAGAGAAGGAAAAGAGAGAAAGTCGCCCCATCCTCCTCATTTCATTGTGAAATGATCTCTGTTTATGGTTGAAGTTTAGTTTATTGGCTCATGAAACATACACAACGGTGGTGGAAAAAGAAAATATGTTTTACTTACATACATTTTAAAATTCATTGTAAATAAAAGTTCTGCAAATGTTACATGTAACATGAGCTTCAGTATCTAAAATACAGGAGATTAAACTGGAGAAAGGAGGGTTAGGTCTCAATGTTGGGAGATCAGTTTAAGATTGTAACACTTAATATCATTCATTCACACTTTGTTTTCAATTCATTTCCACTATTGTATGGGTTCGAAATGATCCTGGTTCATTTCACCAGATGAATACAACAAATAATGTTGAAATGACTGAAAAACTAAATCAAAAGATGGTAAATAAGTGTTTGAATGCTGATGTGGACTGGACTTGGGATGTATATATCTATATATATATATATATATATATATAGATATATACATATATTTAGTTTTTTCTTTACACAATATGCAAATTAACTAAGACTCCCCTACAATTTTCAAAGTTTCTTATTCCAGATGACATTAATTACATAACTAGTAATGTTTTGAGAATGAATACGATTTTGAAACTTGGTTGTTTCTTGCAGCAGTTTACCAGGCGGCAGTTCTTGCATGTTAAATATGATTAAATGACAGAATCTGATAAACACAGAGGAGACATAGAAATCCAATGTCTCACAGCTGGAGGAGGAACATTCGGAAAAAGTATCAAGAAGCAGGTGTTGACACTGCCATGGAAAATAAGTCTCCTCCTCAAACGTGGTTGTGCTTCTGCTCTTACACTCAACGAGTGAACAGAAGTGAATAGACCTTCTGTATCTTAACACGAAACATGTACCCCTCCATCAAATGCTTTCCAGGCCGGCGCTCAAGCTTGAAAAGAGAGCTGTGTTTTCACAGCCGAACAGAAATTGTGCCTTTTTTTGAGTGATTCCTGGAGGAGGAGGAGGAGGAGGAGGAGGGTGAAGCAGCAGCACTAAGTCATGATGAAAAGGTTGGAGGTTAAAATGGAACTAGAAATGTACTCAGCTGCTCCTCTGCCAAGGCTCGGAGATGTTGAACTTTGAAGAAACAACTCCCTTCTGAGCTGTACATTTAGACTGTAACCTGGTCTGTGTGCTTTAAAGATCCACCCTGTTCAAGTGCACTCCCCCCCCCTCACACACCCCCACACACACACACACACACACACACACACACACACACACACACACACACACACACACACACACACACACACACACACACACACACAGTCGTGTTGCCATTGTTTGACTTACATTCATTTCCTGGAGACTTACCTTGCATTTCGTCCCCAACAGGAAGACAAGTCCCTTCAATGTGGACATATATACATGTCCCCACAACGTCTGTAATACACGCACACACACACAGATGTCACTTCCGAGGACATTCAATTGACTTACATTCATTTTATGGTTGCCGTAGTCAAACTGCTGCGTCATCGCGGCCTGCGCTTGGTCGTAAACAACTGAATTATTTCTAACTTGCCATGCGCACCGTTCCAGATATTACTGTCACAAATAGTTTACCGATAAAAGTAAAATGAACATGTCTTGGATCATACAAAGACGGACAATTCACATTTAGATGCTTCAGGAGGTCTTAAAAATCTTGATTTGAGCTAAATATTTTGCATCAAAATCAGATTGTTCACAGGATATTCAACCTTTTGTTTCTTTAAAATGCTTTTACTACTTGACTTCTTTCTTTACAGGGTTTGTAAAAAGGTAATACAGTCGTCAATGAATATGAGATATTAGTTTACAGATAATTACAATCCCTCCTTGCCACTGTGGAGGTTGGTTTATAGTGTTTTGCCAGTTACACTCGTTACATACTCGGTTCTGCTGAGTGAAGCCAATGTGTCTTAAAAGCTGCATTCTCTCTGCTGTCCACCAGGGGGCGACTCCTCTGGTTGTATAGAAGTCTATAGAAAATGACTCTACTTCTCTCTTGATTTATTACCTCAGTAAACATTGTAAACATGAGTTTATGTCTCAATCTCTAGTTTCAAGTCTTCTTCAGTACAGCATGATGTTCATTTAGTACATTATGGTCCATTTAGAGTCACACAGACCATAAAGCAGGGGATGCTTTAGGGCGGGGCTACAGTGATTGACAGGTTTCTATAGCAAAATCTGCAAACTCGAAGTTCCAAAACTGCAGTCCACAAACCAACGGGAGATGTCACGATGACTACGTCCACTTCTAATATACAGTCTGGTTTTTGATGTTCACAGTACCGTTTGTTTCTACCCCCTCTGGTGTTCATGAGAATGATGCGATGTACAGTGCGTTGTGCATAACCGCCATTTTACACGACGCACTGCTGAGGTCTTGTGCCTTTATTCTTTCCTTTGGGCCCCAAAAGAAAGATGAGTCTCCACAATGTGTAAATAGATGTATGTCCCCACAGCGTAACTTATACACACACATAAACACACGTATAACAAATCTTAGTTAAATCACATTTCTATGAAATGCAAAATGCTTCACAGATAATATGCAAGTAAAAACACTCACTCAGATACACACCCACATGCATGCTGGGAAAGACATACACAGCTGTGAATGTAGGTGTCATACACGGCGTGCCAGATAAAAACGTCTGTTTTTCTTTGAGGAGCTTTTGGCGCGGCCACATGATAAAATTCCTCCCTAACATCTGTCAGGGAAAACCACGACCGCATGTACTGAGAAGTTAAAACACCGGTCAGCTCGGCTGGGCCAGATCTGATAGCAATGAGAACCCAGCGAAAGAGGTTTGAGAGGAGATGTGGTGGAAACCACGGCGGGGCAGAAGGAAGGAGCCGCAGGTCGCAGGGGAGACGGATTATTGAGATTGTTGGATAACAATACTGCTAATCATTCGCTAATTTGCTGTGTTTAATTAAATGAAAAGGAATTAAATAAAACATCTTTCAAAAACTACTTGGAAGTGTAAGAATTTCAATTTAATATGCATTATGATTTTTATAGATACGGTGTTAAATTACAATATAAAGTCGTTAATATTTAATATTTATATAAGATATAATAAATATTAACAACTTTATATTGAAATGTAATATATATTATATATGTATAAATATATGCAATATTTCTATCCCACATGATTTTAACATGGCATCAGTCTCACCTCACTGGAACCTTCCACCTGCTCAGGTGAAAAATAAATAAAGAAGCATTCATTTTACATCTCTGAACTTCCTTCTGACACAACAGTTTGTATGGGCACACATCCCCAAACATCACTGAATTTAATTTACTGTACGGTTGAATTGCTTCCCCTCCCCCACCAGTTGAACAGTGTTCAGCTCCTCACTGCTGAGCCCCAAATCTTCAGTAGCTCTTACATTCACCAAACCTTCCTGTTGCATTCCTCTCTAGATTCTGAAGGGAGGTGTTTGTTCATATGTCATTCACAGCCTGATTTATACAACATTTTATTCCTAAAAAAATATGGGGATATTTTTTTTTTATGAATGTTGACAGTATTTTCTCAATTTATTTACCTTTGATTTTAATATGTCAACAAAATGAAATAATTTTATCCTGGCTTCATCCAGTATTCAGATTTCTGTTCTGAAAATGTATGCAAATTAGCAAATATGTAATAAGCTCATGCCTAATTTACATATTCAAACATACATTTTTATAAAACTGCTAATACAAAAAAATACTCGAATCAATGTAAGTAATCAACTGGCGAAGATTCGTGGTATAGTTAAGTCACTATTTTACCCAAGTGTTGCTGTGACCGTTACGCTGTAAGCTGAGGACTTTCTTGCCTCCCTTCATTGGCTTCCAGTAAAACAAATAATTGTACTTATTACATACAAGGCCTTGCATGAGCCTGGCCTCTGTGTATACAGCAGAGTCACGCCGATCATCTGATCAAGGCATTTGATCTGTTCCTATTTTAAATCAAGGCGCGACTGTGACGACACGACCAAGCTTTTTGAGGTTGTCACCGCTGAACTTTGGAACAACCATCAGATCTGCTGAATCTGTGGTTTGTTTTAAAGCTGCTACTGAAAACTCATTTCTACAGGTCAGCCTTTTTTCCATGAATGTGTTCTGATTGGCCTTGAGTTTTGTTTATTTTGGTTGTGTGCTTTAATTATTGTCTGTGTATCATGTATGTTAACGCCTCGATGCATGTTTGTTGTATTTGTATGTGTGTAGTTCATTCAATACGTGAAACACTTTTGAACTGTGTGTTTTTAAAATGTGCTACTAAAATAAAATGAATAAATCAAATTGTTATTGTCTTACAGTTAAAACATGATCCGAAAAACAATAAAATTACATGTAATGTGGGAAGTAATATGTGATGATCAAAATGCAGAACTACATAACATTTGAGATGTGTGTGTGTGTGTGTGTGTGTGTGTGTGTGTGTGTGTGTGTGTGTGTGTGTGTGTGTGTGTGTGTGTGTGTGTGTGTGTGTGTGTGTGTGATGGAGATGTGGAACAGTAACCTTGAAGGTTGTTCAAATCTGAAACTCTCAGTGGGAACACATGTCCTCTGGGTGTGTACGGTCCTCTCATGGGACACACACACACACACACACACACACACACACACACACACACACACACACACACACACACACACTGATACACACAAATGCTTTTGCAAGCCTTCCCGAAACATCATTGTTAAATTGTGTAATAGGGTCAACCATTAAAGTTGTGTTCAATGAAGTTAAGCCCTGTTAAACAAGCCTCCCTTTTTTTTTGAAGCGTTGAAGATGGAGGGCATATGGTTCTGATTACGTCTGAGCGGGGAAACACAATAGCCCTCTTCAACCTGGGCTCTTGATCCTGTTCACTTGGATTCGGCCTGACACTTTGCCACAAACAGTGACAAGGAACCCGAAACCCGTAAACAATCCATGTTTCTGCTTTACTGCAGATTTCTTGGCGAACCGCAGAGTTCACAGCATCGTAATGCGATTATGGGCTCTGCGGGCCAAAGGCCGGGCGGGACGGCCGTGGCATCGGGCCAGCGGAACTTTATAATACGGAGAGTCCGTTTCCATAATGTTCATTTGAGGAAAAAAAAGTACTTTAAGTTCGTCATTCATTGCCTCGAAAACAATTCATCCAAACTGTGACTTCAAGGTCTTGATCGATCTGTTGCTTCACCAGGTGCTGAGATTTCTCAAGAAACAAAAGACTCTTGTTGCACTTTGTGATATATGAGCCCTCCTGAGATGTTTCTCCTGGATCGTTGCTCCAATAAGCCGGTTTACTTGAAGGGATCTGTTTTTGTTTGTGATACCTTCGTTTCCCCAAGAAGAATGACGGCATCATTGTTTCAGCAAAATGTCCCGAAACCAGCAGCTGTAGGAATTGAATCCGTCCGGAGCAAAGAAGGAAATAGCGTGACGTTGTTATAGAGCCACAAAGTCCACGCAGGAAGGAAGTCACGGTGGATGGATGGGTCAAGAAAACACAAGAACTGTCCTCAATTAACAAAACCCACCTCCCAACACCTTTAAAGCTCCCTAATTAACATATTATTACTCGTTTGTTGAATCTGTGCAAGTCCAAAGTGTATAAATGACAAATTATTTCATAAATTATGTTTTATGGGGAAATTATTGAGAGTGACTTCCTGAAGTCAGACTGAGAAATACCTTTGAACAAAGCCAGGCTAGCTGTTTCCCCCTGTTTCTAGTCTTTGTGCTAAGCTAAGCTAACTGCCTAATTGTGGGAGTTTAATATTTACATACAGCAAAAAATAAAGAATAAGTGTACTTGCCAAAATGTTGAAATATTACTACAACAATGTCGATTTTTGATCGTTGCCCAACCAACCAAACCTCAACCATAAGGAGAATAAAACGATTATATGTGTATTTAATGTGGAGGACTGGAGGATAGAGGTCAAGACAAGTTGTTTCATTAATTTAGTAAAAACTTTATAAAGCACAGTGAACTCTTGTGCCATGTTTTGATTTCATAAGAAGGATATAACAGATAATAGCTCAAAAAATGAGCTTATTAAGTTAGAAAACAGGAACTTCAAAAAGGTTTCTTACGGACCCAACAAGAGCCTCGCTTCCGAGCCATTGTGTTTCCCCTCCTTCTAAACAATCCTATTCCATGATAAGAGGAAAGAACATAACACAAAGCATACCGCGAAGTCAATTTCCCAATTATGTTTCATTTCCTGTCGAGCCAGCGCACTCTTACACCGTCATAAATCATAGGAAATATCAGTCACCATGAATCATACGTGGAGATTCAAATCAGCTGTTTGTATAATCCAGTGCCTGTATCTCAGATGGGCTAATGTGTGGAAATGTGTGATAATTAAAGCCAGGCGCTGTCTCTGTGGGGAACACTGTTTCCCAATGTGCGTTGAACAACACTCTACCGCAATACCTCCTTCAACCTGTTCGGACTTCCAGCGCCGCAGTAGCAGCCGTGACGGTTGCCTTGATAGTGACTTCAGCAATTTATGTGACTCCAACTTTGGAAGAACTTTGAAGGATTTTGAGTGAGATTGTTGAAACGTGACAATTTAAGGGGAAGATCGACACTCAAGGCAAAAAAACACAAGTCTTGTTCACGCACTGGTCAATTTTAAGATTGAATCTATTTTGCTTCAATCACGTGTTCTTTCATACTCGATGAAAGAAAACATCCAAAATACACATTCAGCTATTTATTTCACTACTTTGTCTATTTGTGTCGGTCAACTTCTCCCAAATTCACCATTAGATAAAACGTCATTTGTATATTAAAACATATCATTTCAGAAAACTTGGAATACAAAAACATAAAGCAAGTAATGACCTGGGTTAGTTTCACGGTGATATCTGTTTGTTTTCTTAATCCAGACACATACACGGTATCAATAAAAGATGATTGCAGCTCATCTTGCAGGTGTTTGCAGCTTTCTGATTTTCAGTACTTTGGCTTTCTGATGGCAGCGTTCGACTTGATGGTGTCGCCGATCGGTCGGTGCAGATTGAAATGTCTCAAGAACATTTGCCATCAAATTTGATTCAGACATGAATGTTCCTATCAGGTTAAATTGTAATTACTTTTAATTTGTATCTAATTTAAATGACTTTGTTTATATTTGATTCATGTTATATGCTATCCCTTTTTTAACTTGCACTATTGTATGTTTAGATTATCACTTTGTTTTTACTTGGTGATCTTATTATTTTTATATACAGATTTAATCTGTATCAGCGGACGGTGCCTGAGACTTAAGATTCACATTGCTAACAGCTGCTCTCAGTAATTGTTGTGCATATGACAAATAAAGAAGTTGAACTTAATTTCATCCCATTATCAGCTCAAAATAATTTGGTTTATGACCAAATATGTGCAAAACCACTGACCTTCTCATCAGCTTTAGGGACGCTTTGTGCTATAATGCAAACATTAGCATGTTCACATACAAAACGTAGATGCTGAACATTATACCTGCTTAGCATCAGCATGTTAGCTTTATCGTTACCGTGACAATATTTGCATTTAGCTCAAAGTCTCACGGAGCTTTAAGCATGACTTTGGACTTTGTCATACAAAAGTAAAACGACTTAACGTACCAGTGATGTTATATCTATATGGCAAAGCTCATATCTTGCTCATATCTTTCTACATCAAGTATTTTTTTTAAATATACTAAATAAGCGATAAGTTCACGTGGACGTCGGTTTTTAAAGTGGCTCTCAGGCTGAGAATAAGATAACACTGCGAGTACTGCTTATCTGTAACTGGCATTTGTTGTACGCAGCTAAGTCTGAGTCTGTCAAGTGTGAGTGAACGGGTTCCTTCCCTAAAAAGAATGAGCTGATTGTTAACCAACACACAAATCACAAGCGCTGTAAATCACCGGCTTTAAACAAACATATTTATCATTTGATTCAAAGCCAACATAAACAAAGTACAAATCTGAAGTTTTACATCTCTCGAAGGGATAAAGAAAACTGCTGCAGCAGCATCATTTAAAAACAATGTTTTCATTATCTGTTACTAGCTGCTGCACGACACATCACCTCCTGGTTGCAACGAGTGCTTTCCAAACTCAGCTTGTGTCCTGAAGACAAATGAGTGTCTCTGGGATTGAAACGCTGTCTTCATACATCTAATCAGAAACGTCCTCAAAGGCTCTGCACGTTGACATTTTATCATCCATCAATACCACTGGCATGCCTTCGCTTTGATTCAAGGAAATGCTTACATCACTCCGTCTCCAGGAGGAACACGCCATTCGCTCGGTGCAGATGGCTCCGTCCAATGGTTGGGGAGCTTTACGAGGGGCAGGCAGACAGAGAAGTGCTGCTGCCTTCTTTTGTGTTACAAAGCAACAAAGAAGCTGTATTTGTCTGTTTGGCTTTATAGATTGTCAGGTTTCTTATAGAAAACCCTGAGCTTATGATAAAAGGTTGGGACAAGAGTTCTTAGCCCTTTCTGATTAGCCCAATCAGAAAGATGGTGTTTTGGCAGTACCGCATTCATTTGCCTGTTTTCTGTTCAGATCGTGGTAACCACGGTTGGTAAAGTCATGTAGCTCCAGGTATCAAGCCCCCACAGCGAGAGTACAAACGGTAATGACGTCGGTGCTTTTCCCCTCTGAGATTCAGTATTTTCAACTTGAGGCGTTCAGGAGCATGCCTGCAAAAGCGTGAGGTTCATGGAGTGGAAAAACGTGAGCATGCAAAACACTTCACTCTCATTGAGACATTTGTAAAAAGCTACTGAAACGTCAGATCAGGGCCTCAACCTGCAGGTCAGGGTCCACAAACAGGACGTGAGGGTGTGTCTGATGGGACTGCTGGAGTCGGTTGGTGTGTTCTAAATGGACTGTGTTCAGGGGAAAGGGTCCTGACTCTTAAGCAAGAGTTGGTGTCTCTACCTTGGAATGACACCATGTACAGCAGTTTAATTAATGATATCCAGTGTAGTTGTGAGACACCGTCCCTTTTGAATTGAACTTCATGGATGTGCACAATCTAAAGACATCACGTTTTTTAGGTTCGTTCAAATAATGTTGAAACATTCATGCTGTCATTGCTGTTTACAACCTCAAACTATGAGCTCTTGCCTGGTGCAGGTTTACTTCTGTAGAGATTCTTGTGGTTGCGTAGAGTTCAAGGCGCAGCAGGAAATACCTGAAGCTGACGTTGCTGTTGGTGACAAAATGTGATGAAGAAATGTTTTGAAAAAGGAATAAACTGGAAAACCAATGCATCCATATTAATTTCAGCCAGATTTTAGACCTGTCGTGTCCTGTCTCCAGCTTATTTCTCTTTCCCTTTTGGTTTCATTTCTATTGGAGCTCCTGACTGGCTGCCGGGCATGTCACTCAGTTGCGTATCTAAACAGGACAACTGACCGATGAAGCAACCACTTCTGCTGACTGATGAAAGAACAAGTTAATCTACGTGCCGAATAACAAGCTTGATATGATTATGCATATGAATTGAGACCAAAATCCAACCTCTCGGAACTTCTTGGAACTGTCCACTAAACTCGCAGCGTTTTAATACACGACCTCACAAACACTTCAAACCAAACCAAACAGAGACGCGCGGGTTCAATTGTGTTTTGGCTTCTGAGAGTCTTGTGAATTCCGTTGATAGTTTAGTCTGCAGAGTCTGGGGGGCAGCGGTTCGGACTGATAGGAGTTTGGAGCTCAGACAATTAGACATTTTTTATTGAAGAGTAGTTTATGCAACTTTCCCACATTTGGAACAGGTCAAATTTGCACTTCATCACTGGCCTGTATTTATACATCAGAAATTCTTTGCATGCTTCATAAAAAGGTCTCGGATAAGACTCACAAATGACTCTTCATTGATGCATCTGAATGGACAAAGGCACAATGGCAGATAAGTGCTGGAAAAAGGGCATTTTGAGTATAATTCTAATGTTTCAACAGCATTCTGTTACACACAAACTCTTTACACCAATCAGAACACAGATACAAATCTGAAGAGCGCAAACAAAAGCAGTTACAATCTCTTTTAGTCGAACTTAGATCGGAACTTTAGTCCAAAAGTGTCTCTGGTTGTTTTTTGGCTTCTCTCGACTGCATCTTCCTCACCGCCATCAACATCATACTTAAGTTTCAGAGAGTGGGTGTTATAGAGCATCCCCCCCCCCCACTAGTTCATCGTTCTCTGTTTAGTCTTTAACAGCGTCTAGCAGTCTGTTGGTGTGCAGTCTGATAGTCCACTTGAGCGTGAAGAGTAATGTCTGTTGCATAGCAGTGAGTTCGGTCACAATCAGCTGAAACGAGCCGTTTTGAAGAAACGTGTCTCTCTTCCCTCAAAGTGGAGGGCAGGACGTGTCTTTCTTTGTGTCTCGCTCTTCGTCCCACCTTCCTTTGCTACCTGCAGCCACACGTCTCCACCACCATGTCCTCATACTGCTTGTAGACGACGTTATTGGCCGAGTCGATGTAGAGTATGCTGATCGGGCTGAGTCGAGTCGGGACGCAGCAGGTGGGCGGCGTGGACTCCGGGTCCATCGAGTTCATCAGGGTCTGTATGATGGCGTGGTTGGTCGGCTCCAGGTGCGAGCGGATGGGGAAGTCGCAGACGCCGTCGCAGTGAAAGGCCTCGTACTCCAGCGGCGCGATGATCCAGTCGTCCCAGCCCATCTCTTTGAAGTTCACATGGAGTCTCCTCCGGTGACACCGCGGCCTGGTCTGCATCTTCACGACCTGGTGTTGGGGGAGGGTCTGTAGCGGCGGCGGCGGCTGCTGCAGAGGTTTCTTAGCCGCCCTCGAAGCAGGAGCTCGGCGCATTCGGCGCTGGGTGAACAGGTATTCGTAGACGGTTTTGTTGTCATGGCCCGACCGCGCTTTGATCTCGTTGTAGAAAAGGTCGCGCTTCTTGCTTTTGCCAAACGCCAGGAAGAATGCCTTTTCCTTGTTGGTCCTGCCGGGTCGGGCGAACCCCAGAGCGCGCAGGTCCACGGGGCGACCGCCTCTCTGCTCCAGGGCCTCGAGGTCAAAGCACAGCTGCTGGGAGTGCTGGTTCTGCTGGTTTTTGAAGCCCTTGAAGATTTTCCATACGTCAAACACTTCCCATTTGCCGCCGAAACCGCCTCCGCCGCCGAGCAGATCCTCCGTGGTCTTCGTCTGGAGCAGAACAGCCGATTGTTTACCTGAAGCGCAGGTGTACAGCTTCAGGCACGGGGACGAGATTCCTCCACCGCCTCCGTCAGCGGCTGTGGATCCCATTGAGGCCCTGCGGGGGTCAGACGGGCGCTTCCTCAGGACGCGTAGCTCGGCCCCCAGGAGCCCGTCTCGTTCCAGAGAGCTGACGTTGAAGTGATACCTCTGCCGTCTGAGCTGTGGCCCACGCTCGTCTGTGAGGGAGGACAAAGACACAGACGTAAGAGTTCCAACGGACCGACAGGCAACCGCACACACGGAAGTGGACGATTTACATGAACACACGTAAAGAGTGAAGGTGCAAACAGATGTGAATACACACATGCATGCGCATACAGCTGCAAAGACATACACACACAAAGACTGCAAAGATTAGCCAACTGATCGATCAGCCAATCAACAGAAAATGTATCTGCAGCTTTTTATTCCTTCTCAAGCTCAACTTTTTCAAAACATTTACTGGTTCCGATCCTCCGATGAGGATGAATTCATGCTTTTCTGTGTCATAAATGATGAACATCTTTTGGTTTTGGACGTTTGAAAACTTCACCTTGGGCTGTGGTAAATGTGGTAGCTGGTTGTAGCTCTAATGCACACACACACACACACACACGCACATGCACACACACACACACACACACACACACACACACACACACACACACACACACACCACGAGCAAAAAAACACAGTCATGGGCAAGAATCACAGAAAATATTTACACACTTCCTTACAGCATGCTAGTAGTCCTCTTCTGTAGGTAGACGCTTACACACACACACACACACACACACACACACACATACACACACACACACACACACACACATGTAAATACATAAGCACAAAAACATCAGCAGGAATGAACTGAATGGTGTGTAATGTTTTCATTTGTTGTCGGTGAGGGAAACCAGTGAACTTCCATTTCTAAATGGAATCCAGCAATGAAATCTACTAAAGTACACACACACACACACACACACACACACACACACACACACACACACACACACACACACACACACACACACACAGCAGCAGCAGATCTTCTCACGTTATCCTCCTCTCCTTCCCATCCAGGACTTAAGCATGCATTGAAAACTACATTAGAACCAGACAGGGAGACCACAGTGGACTGTAAACAGGCCTGTTATTATGGACCTGCAGCTATTTAACTGCCGATAGAGAGTTAACCAGCATCTGCTGTAGAGGAAACAAACCATCGACAACACACACACACACACACACACACACACACACACACACACACACACACACACACACACACACATCCTGGCACTTCTCTGTGGAAGATCTGATTAAAGCTCAAACTGAGAGAAAGGAAGTGGAAGTTCAGATGAACTGTTCAGGGTTCGTTTTAAAGTCAAACTAGTTATTAAGTGATCAGTATGTGCACTCAGTTACCAGTTTATCATCGAACACAACAGTCCCACAATAAATCCTACATTCATGAGGAATTGTAATTCATGAAGCTTTTCTCGAAAGCTGCATGCAAATGAGGTTCAAGCCTCAGTACCGTACTTTCCGGACTATAAGCCGCTACTTCCCCCCCGCTTTGAGACTGCGGCGTATACACCGGTGCGGCTTATATACGGATTTTTTCGTAGCTTTTCTCCACCACAACAACCGCAACTTCCGGTTCCGGTCTCACACAACATTTACTGGCTCCCGACACAGAACAGTTGCTACCGGCAACCCCTCTGCTACCAGCTGTTACTGACAGGGTCGCTACAATATGGATGAAGTACCTTTGACCTTTGACCTGCCTCTCACGAGGACTGTTCACAGAAAAGTTTGAACGGCAAGATGCTTTTAACAGTACATGTCCGACTCGCTAGCTTCTAAGCTAATTTTAACATTACGGCCAATGGGGAAATGCTAACCGCGATTAGCATTATCGAATATATAATATATCTTTGTACATCTTTTCATGCAGACATACTTGCATTCCAGACTAAGGTCTCTCACGGCTACCAAACGAAAAGCAACGAGGCAACAACTGTTGTTGCTCATAGCGCCAACTGATCTGAAATCATGAAAACCATCCGAGAAACATGTGATGAAATATAGGAGAGGTAGAAAGGCAAAGAAAGAAACAGGGAAGTGTGAACAAGTGAGGGGGGGGGGATGTGTCAGGCCATCAGTTACACCTTCGCTCACCCCCTCACCATGCGGAGGAGGTCACCGGCCATTTGCTGAGGACACGCTACACAAATAAAGCCCAAATTAAAAGTACATTAAGTGCTTGAAATGTAAACCTTCAGCTGGGCTAGAAATATTAAACTCTGGTCATTTAAACATTGTTTTAAACAGTTTTACACCGTAAAGACAACATTACACAGGGGGGCCACCCTACTTGTGCTGCGAGGAGTGTTTATTTACCCTCCTGAGGCCGTAGATCACTGACAGCAGCAGTGCTGCCAGTGAACGACCAGATGGCTGGAAACACACAGAAACCACAACGCAACTGCACACGCACACAAATATGTAAGTACAAATAAATACACATGTACATGTATGTTCAGGGGACCCTGAGCCCATTCCATGATATGAAATATTCATGACTGAATAAGAAGCGTGCAAAATGAAAGTTCTGGGGAAGAATTGAGTCAAAAACTCAGCAAATCTTCATGATATTTGGAAAATTGCAGATTGATGAAGCCGTGGAACGCAGCTTCTTAGCTTAGCTTAGCATAAAGACTGGAAACGGAGGGAAACAGCTAGCCTGAGATCACAAGATCCACCTAACAGCCCCTCAGCTCACCAACACGTTACACACTGTTCAGTAAAGAAGAGGTGGAATCATCAACATAACCAAAAGCTGATGTTTGTACACTTTAGTTTGTCATGAACAAAGAGACGTAAAGTTCACTAATTGATACGTTATAAGTGTTATTGGTGCGTTCTGTTGCCTTTGAACATAGCAAGGCTAGCTGTTTCCCCTTGTTTCCAGTCATTATGCTAAGCTAAGCTAACTGGCTCCAGACATCTAGCTGCTCGATGGCTCGATGGCTCGGCTCACTCGTCGTCTCTTTTCCCATCGTTCCTTTCTCGACTCCAGATGCTCCGACTCTCTCACCTCATGGACTCTCCAACACAGACACGAGCACAACAGACAATTTACAGCCGCTTCCTGCGCCGGCCTCCTCACTGACCTCCAGACGCTGTTTCACCTCCAGCCTCCTCTCCACACAGCGCAGACACCAAACACCCAGAACCCTCCTCCTCCTCCTCCTCCTCCACCTCCTCCTCCTACTCCACCTCCTCCTCCTCCTCCTCCTCCTACTCCTCCTCCTCCTCCTACTCCTCCTCCTCCTCCTCCACCTCCTCCTCCTCCTCCTCCTCCTCCTCTGCCACCTCCTCCTCCTCCTCCTCCTCCACCTCCTCCTCCTCCACCTCCTCCTCCTCCTCCACCTCCTCCTCCTCCACCTCCTACTCCACCTCCTCCTCCTCCTCCACCTCCTCCTCCTCCTCCTCCTCCACCTCCTCCTCCTCCTCCTCCTCCTCCTACTCCTCCTCCTCCACCTCCTCCTCCTCCTCCTCCTCCTACTCCTCCTCCTCCACCTCCTCCTCCTCCTCCTCCTCCTCCTCCTCCTCCTCCACCTCCTCCTCCTCCTCCTCCTACTCCTCCTCCTCCTCCTCCTGCTTTTTAAGCCCTCAGATCATCACATGTAAAGACTGGAGCATGAAGGAAGCGCTTCCACCTCCAATATCGCAGATGAGAGACATTTAAAGATAATATATGAGAAGTACAGAGAGACTTTTCCTTATGGAAACAAAGAGAATAAATATGTATCACATGTAACATTCAATCAGCTCCTTGCAGGAACACATTTTGTGTTCAGGTAAAGTTGTAAGAAACATTTGTTTTATGGAATGTAAAGTGGTTTTAGAGCCACACGTTGCTCAATAAAGAGGAATAACCCGACAACATGTTGAATGGAACGATCTTATGTGACAACATGTTGAATGGAACGATCTTATGTGACAACATGTGACTTAAAGACTCTAACAGCTCCAGAACCTGCTGTCAGAACTTGGAGAAGCGGTGGTGTGGTTACCTTGTCCTTTATCCACGAAGCTGGTGATGGTGTTGGCCAGACCCGCTTCGTGCAGAGCGCTGCTGTTCAGGTCCCCGGTGGACCGAGACCAGTAAAGCGACAGCATGTAGTCGTGAGGAATGACCAGCGGCAGTCTCTGATGCGCTTCCCGGTCGCTCAGTTCGTGGGCCTTGCTGCTGACTCCCCGCTGCGCCAGCGGACCCGCGTTCTGCTGCTGCTGCTTTTGCGCACGGGTGGCTCTCTGGGGAGGTCCCGTGCGCACTGGAGCAGCTGCACTCGCTCTGGAAGCAACTTTCCCCAATTGTTTCCCCTGTGAGCCAACACCTCCACCCCCAGCAGCCGCAGTGCCGGCTCCCTTCCCTGCTGCATGTGCGCTAAAAGCCGCGGGAGCGTGCGCTTTAATTTGAGCGTCCCCGCCGGGCAGCCTGGAGCGCACGGCCTCTTTGCGCCTCAAGATGACTGGTCGGTCCCGCTGTTGCTGCTGCAGCTGTGCCCGGTTCGCGGGCACGGAAGACGCAGTAAGTTTGCTTTTAACAACAGTCGTCTCGCCCTTGATTAACGGAGGCTCTGCGCGGATCCGCGTAATCCTCACCGGACTCACCGGGAACGGTTTCCACGTCCCAGGAGCGGTCACCGGTTGCCTGCTCGCGGCTGGTGATGAGCCACCGATTCCTCTGCCGGTTCTTCCGTGGGCTTGCTCTCCTTCTCCACCGCCTGCCGCGCGCTCCGCTGCCTCTCCGAGCCGGTGGTGGTGCTCGGTCGGTCTGGTCCGGCTGAGCGAACCGAGGACGGGATGCAAGTAAATAAGAGTCCAGCAGCTCAGCAGGAGAGAGAGACGCGTCACAGCTTTCATCCTAAAGCCCTGTTGCCTCTTGCCAGGCCGACATCGTAATAACGCGCAGAATGAACTGACCTGTGTGCTTCAAAGAAGAAGTCCTGTTCGGTCCGAGTCCTTCATCCTCTGCGTGTTCTCTGCGCTCTGCCAGAGGTGAAATGAATAAAAAGCGCTTCTCCCGTCTGCACACTGCTGCAGACATATGCGAGGTTGTAAAAGCAAAGGTGTGGACTAGAACTGGCTTTTATAAGTTGAAGAAAGAAATCCTGCAAACCCTTCTCCCCCCATCCGTCATATGTAAGAAGCATCGTGCTGCAGAGATCCTGTCTCAAGAGCAGGAGTCCAAGAGAAGTGTGAGGAGAAGCGCACTCGCGTGAAACACTCCGCGACTCTGCTGGATGTCTTGGAAGAAACTTCTTTAAATCACACTTTTTTTTCCAAGAGAGGCAAGAATGGCGTAATGCCGCTGCCCCCCCCCCCTTTCCCTTCAAAGTTTGAACTCCGTCCAGTGAAAATATTTCACTCACACACCAACCTGCAGGTGCGCGAGAAAACCCTCCAACAAACCTGAGCGCAGGAATTGGAAACGGAATTCCAGAAAGCTGTTTTAATTAGCGCGTGATGTCATTCTGTCCAAACTCATTTAACAGCAATATTTCTCCTCAAATCTTCCTCCCCTCTTTCCACCGATGACTCACTCGAGCTGTAACATGGCACAAACCAATACCCCCCCCATCATCATCATCATCATCATCATCATCATCATCATCATCATCATCATCATCATCTAGAAAAGAGAAAAGAAAAACTTTGCATTCTGTCATTTGAAGTGAGCAGCTTTTCTAGGCTTCCACTTTGTCCAAACAAAAGGGTGAGAGAGGTGTCAGGTGACGTCAGGGTAGCTCACTGTCACACACACACACACACACACACACACACACACACACACACACACACACACACACACACACACACACACACACACACACTCATTCAGATCCTTTACTTAAGTAAAAGTAATAATACCACACTTGAAAAATACATATACATGTTGTGTATTTAAGAAAAAATGATGAAATGCTAAAATAACTTTGTGATTGTGTTTGGGCCAGCAGAGAAGGCTTTGCAGGCCCTGACGGCCGCCACTGGTAAATATTACTCGATTAACCGAATGCAAAAACGTCCACGTTCAACGTGTCCGCGGTTTGCAGAGACGCACAATAACAACATTAGTTCCTGACGACTGCGGCTGGTTGATCCATAAAATCCTCAACTCAACGATGAACACATCTGTAGATTGTTGCTGGTTTAAAATATCATATTATTCCTGAATATTCATATCTAACTCACTGTTTATGTAAAATCCTTAATAATTGTCGTGTAGTAGATGAATAAAGTATCCTCACGTTAAATTACACGGAAGTTCAAATGTTTAGGAAATGTACTCTATGTACTAGTTTTGGGGACTTTTGTTGCCATGGTCACAGTGATCATCACTTGGTGATTGTACAAACAGCAGAACAAATTAAAATTAATTTTCATTTTTGTAGAATCATGTCAGCTCGGCCTTACAGTCATAATGCATACGGGCACTAGGGGGCGCTGTCACTGGAACGTAAACGAGTGATTCCAGTCGTCTGAGTGAAGAACGGATCAGCCGTTACAGAAGGAACGACAGGAAATGGAGGGAGGGGTCACAGTCGACCCTGAAAACACACCTTTACACTCTTTCTTTTCTTGCTGTCGCCGGAGGACAGTGGGGCCTTGGTTTTGATTCTAAAACTCTTTGCCAGTTTAATTGATGATGCCACAAGGAGCGCCAGCTCGGTGCCATGAATAGAGTTTAGACCACGCGCTTAATGAGCAGAACGCTCGGCTTCAGATGTGTCGATTGTTTGTCGAGGAGGGTCTCTGTGGCTTGGAACAAGAGCTGGTGTTCTCGAGTGTTTCTGGTTCTCTGTCTCTCTCTCGTCTCTCGATCTGTCTTTCAGCGCTCAGCTGCGTGTGAGGGCGTGATGGATGACCGGGAGTCATTGGATAATACGAGGCTGTCATGGATCACGCAGAGTCAACGCGATGCAGTCGATTCAACGAAACAGAGAACGGACGCGAGTAACGGTGACTGGCCGATAGCTGCAGCACAGAGGAGGCTCAGCAGCAGCTTCATGTCGGCTTCAATTGAAGAACTACCCCCCCCCCCCGCCTAATACATCTCTGCTGCGTTAACAGTAAACTGTTGTTTTTCTCTCCGCCATTTCAAATTCTCGTTGTAATGTCAGACAGAACCGTGCCAGACTGACGTTATAAGATGATTGTGTCGATAAGACACATTAGCAACGACCAAGTCAAAGCGTCACCTCTTTGACTTTCCTTTCACTGCAGCTCTGTGACGCTGCGTCGCTCTTTACACAGCAGAAAAAAACAAACGAGTTACTCTCTGACAGCTCGAGAGACAATTTCGCTTTTGAGTGACTTAAAGGGACAAAGGTTTGGCTGAATGTGGTGCTGAGGAGGCCGTGTTGTGACCTAAACCAGAGGAGGCACGTCTCGTGGTGGCTGCGTTCATCAGAAGGAACGCCCACTAACTGTACGTAAGAGGTGGACGTAGTGATCGACAATATAAAGAGGTCCAATGCTCCACAGTGCTCAAGGTTCCCCTCAATGTTTCTCAAGGATTTCAATAAATTGTATTTTAACAATTTTACTGGTTTACATAAAACACAAGGTTTGTACATGATCATAACTGTTACATCAGCCTGCTGCACTCTCAGTACAGATCCAGCAATGAGTCAGTACTTTGGACTGAGACACACCTCAGTGTTACATGTGAAGCAACAACATTCTTCAGAGGAGGCGTGACAAAGCTCCACCCCTCACCTGACTCACCTGAGACAAAGCAGGAAACAGTTTGCCTTCCTCCCTCACTAAAGAGAGACACGCAGCCTGAAAACAGACGATCAGATTCACCTTCAGAACAAACGAACAACTTCCTCTGAGTGAGTTCAGCTCCAGGAGAGAAAAGAGGAAAACTACAACACTGCTGCTTCAACCTGCTGACGCTCCACACACTGAATGTGAGTTTGACTAAAAACAGTGAAGTTAGTAGAGGAGGGAGGGGAGCCATGACTGATGTCCTTTCTGTGTTTTCAGCTTCACTCACAGACTAAATGGCTTCCAGATCAGAGGAGGATCTCTGCTGTCCGGTCTGTCATGAAGTCTTTAGAGGTCCTGTTCTTCTGTCATGTAGCCACAGCTTCTGTAAAGACTGTCTGAAGAGCTGGTGGAGAGAGAAACCAACTCAGGAGTGTCCAGTTTGTAAGAGAAGATCTTCAAAGGATCCACCTCCTAACCTGGCGTTAAAGAACCTGTGTGAGTCCTTCTTACTGGAGAGAGATCAGAGAGCTTCAGAGCCTCTCTGCAGTCTGCACTCTGAGAAACTCAAACTCTTCTGTCTGGACCATCAGCAGCCAGTGTGTCTCGTCTGCAGAGATTCAGAGAAACACAGCGACCACAGATTCAGACCCATCGATGAAGCTGCTCGACAACACAAGAAGAACCTTCAGGAAACTCTGGAGCCCTTAAAGGAGAAGTTAAAGGTTTATGAAGAAGTTAAAGTGAAGTCTGATCAAACAGCAGAACACATGAAGGTCCAGGCCCGACGCACAGAGAGGCAGATTAAGGATCAGTTTAAGAAGCTTCACCAGTTTCTAGAGGAGGAAGAGGAGGCCAGGATGGCTGCACTGAGGGAGGAAGAGGAGCAGAAGAGTCAGATGATGAAGGAGAAGATGGAGGATCTGAGCAGAGAGATAGCAGCTCTTTCAGACACAGTCAGAGCCACAGAGGACGAGCTGAGAGCTGAAGACGTCTCATTCCTCAACAACTACAAGGCTGCAGTGGAAAGAGTCCAGCAGCGCCCCCTGCTGGAGGATCCACAGCTGCTCTCAGGAGCTCTGATAGACGAGGCCAAACACCTGGGCAACCTGGCCTTCAACATCTGGAACAAGATGAAGGACATGGTCTCCTACACTCCTGTGATTCTGGACCCAAACACTGCTCATCCAAGACTCATCCTGTCTGAAGATCTGACCAGTGTGAGACGAGGAGAGAGACAGCAGCTTCCTGATAATCCAGAGAGGTTTGATAAAGACTTGTCTGTTCTGGGCTCTGAGGGATTTAACTCAGGGACTCACAGCTGGGATGTTGAGGTAGGAGACAGTACATTCTGGGGACTGGGTGTGTCAGCAGAGTCTGTCCAGAGGAAGGGAGACATACTGTCTGGATTATGGAGAATACTGTTCTATGATGATCAATACTCAGCATGGTCACCATCAGGTCCACTCACTGTTCTCTTAGTGCAGAAGAAGCTCCAGAGGATCAGAGTGAATCTGGACTGGAACAGAGGAAAGCTGTCGTTCTCTGATCCTGATACTAACACACACATACACACCTTCACACACACTTTCACTGAGAGGATGTTTCCATTCATTAACACTGTTCATAAAGTGAATATCTTACCAATGAAGGTGTGTGTGACAGTGGAACAGAGCAGTTAGAGATAAAGATCATAAATATATTCATGGTGTTGATGTTTTAAAGCCTTAAAGCTGCACCTGTCCTCCTGATGTCTCATTCTTCTCAATATATCTTTATTATTTCAGTTATTGTTGTATTATTGTTGTTGTTGTTCTTTAGTTTGACAGTCAGCTGTTTGTTTCTGTTCTCTACCTTTTCATATATAAATATATCACTTAGTTGCTCACGTTGTGCTTTGTTCAGCCGTTCGCGTCCTCGACAGCCGAGACCAGAGGCTTCATGTTGTCGTCTTGTTTTCACGATGTTCGTCCGCTCCGTTCTCATCCATGTGATGTATCAGGAACGTCTGGAGGGAACCGCTTCATGTGCTAACTGTAGGTTGCTGCTTCTCTTTGTAATTATTAGTCTTCACTTTGTCTGATTAGAACATCTTACCGGTTCTGTGCAATAAATGGTGAAACTCCAGATTCTCTGCAGCCTTTCTGTGAGCCTCCTGTCCGCCGGGCTTCACCACGCGACCGCTACAATAACTCGCTGAGCGGGACGGTGTGTCGGCTGCACTGATGTTGAGACAGACGGGTGAGTGACGTTTAGATGGCAGGAAATATAGAATATATTCATGGTTTGGCTGGACAGATGTGTTGGTGGGCCGTCTTTTACTATGCGATTGGAAATATTCGTCACATGGTCCACTAATTCAATGGTTCCACTGTAATTAAAGTCACAAAAGTTGCTGTGTTGGATGAGTGTTCATGTGTTTGAATCCCTTTGTGACGTTTGGCGGCAGAAAACCTCCGACCAGCTGTCTGGGATCTTCATTGAGTGTTTTATTCTGTCCAGTTAAAAAGGTTAGCAGTCAGTGTTGGAAGGAGTCACTTTAACGAGACTGAGAGGCTATACTCAGGCACAGGGCTACTTTGAGCTAAATGCTAACGTGTTGATGTTTAGTTAGCATATTGTTTAAAGAGACAGTTCACCCCAAAATTAGAAATACATATGTTTCCTCCTACATGGAGTGCTATTCATCAATCTAGATTGTTGTGGTGTGAGTTGAGACGATAGCACTCGGCTTGTGATGCTCAAAGCGCCAAAATATAAACAAATCAACAGCAATCATGACCCGGTTAATCGGGTCACAGATATTGTTTTGAGCAGTTTTATGTGATAACTATGTTCAAAAGAAAATAGTTCATTAAGCTGAAAGAACCTTCGAGCCAATGTCTCCAACACTCAGCAACTCACACCAAAACAATCTCCATCGATGAATAGCACGACAGCTAAACATGTATTTCAGATTTTAGGGTGAACTGTCCCTTTCAAATGTTACGTTACAACGTTACACTGTTACAACGTTACACTGTTACAACGTTACACCGTTACAGCGTTACAACGTTACAACGCTACAGCGTTACAACGTTACAGTGTTACACCGTTACAACGTTACACCGTTACAACGTTACAACGTTACAACGCTACAGCGTTACAACGTTACAGTGTTACACCGTTACAACGTTACAGTGTTACAACGTTACAGCGTTACAACGCTACAGCGTTACAACGTTACAACGTTACAGTGTTACAACGTTACAGTGTTACACCGTTACAACGTTACAGCGTTACAACGTTACACCGTTACACCGTTACAGCGTTACACCGTTACAACATTACAGCGTTACAACGTTACAACGTTGCAGTGTTACAACGTTACAGCGTTACAACGTTACAGCGTTACAACGTTACAGCATTACAACGTGGCGTTACGTTATGTTACTGCGTGATGTTACTACGTTACAATGATACAACGTGACGTTACTACGTGACGTTACTCAAACACAAAATATGATTTTTTCAGTACTTTTGTTTCCTAAACCAAAGCAATCGTTTCACAATGTTATCGAAGGACAGAGGCTGTCGTCCGCTGTACAGATTGTCTTCAAAGGTACATTTGTGATATTGGTCAATGCAAATAAAATGAAGAAGAACTAATCATGTGACATTGTGCGTTTCTGCAAGCTTGATAGTGAGATTAAATATATTGATGAAACATATTTTAGTTTCATTCAACGTGTACCGTGGTTTGCAGAAACGTACAGCGACAACATTTCTTTCTGCCGACTGCGTTGAAACGTTGCTCGTATTGCTAAAAATATGTGTTGAGGTTAATAATCTCTGATATTACGAAAAAACATAAAACAACCCTGAAATAAATAGTGAGTCTGTTTGACGCGGCACAGTTAACAGTTCAGGACGATTTGGAACAGCAGCTGAAGGAAGAAAGCGTCAAACAGGTTTCTGTTTGCTGCTCGGTTACTGCTGGTGAAGGTGAACAGTTGTCTCTGGTTGCTTCTCGTCAGTTTCTTCTCCTGACGTCAGCGCCACGTCATCTGCTCCGAGTTAAGACTGTGTGAATGTAATCCTGTTCACCAGGTGTCTCACTGTTGAACAGCGCTCTGAACGAACCAGAAGAAGATGTTGTGCATCGGGAGGTCGGCCGTGTGTGTCGCCAAGGCAAGTTTATATGTATAGCACATTTCAACAACAAGGTAATTCAAAGTGCTTCACATAAAACCATTAAAAGCATCAAAACATAAGGCAAAAGAAAAGGAGATTTAAAAACAATTAAAGAAACAGTGCAAGAAATAAAATTCAGTAGTAAAATGCAGAAATGCAGGAAATTGATGAATATATGAATTGAACGTGGTTCAATTAAAGGCAGCAGCAAACAGAAGTATCTATACGTTATCAATACCCTGCAGTCATATATTTTTATATATTTCTATAAAAACGTGGGTCAGTTTAAACTGTTCATAATTACAATCATGTATCATTCTCTGGTCCATATGTGGCTACGAACAGCCAAAGATCAGTGTTCAATCAGTGATCCCTTTTAATTCAACCACAACATGATGTTTGGTGTGTGTTGAAGAAAAGCCTCAAAACAAAGACAGAAATGCTAGCTTCCAAATACACACACGTTCTCACACACACACACACACACGCACACACACACACACGCACACACACACGCACACACGCACACACACACGCACACATGCACACACACACACACACACACACGCACGCACGCACACACACACGCACACACACGCACACACACACACACACACACACGCACACACACACACACACGCACACACACACACCACGGCACCTGTCAAAGACCAAAGGAGCAAAAACACGAAAGTTAAAATATCAACTCCTTTTCCAAACCTGCTCACCCTGTTTAAGTCTGTAGCCTAATAATGAACTTCGTTTCTTTTCTGTTTCTTTAAATACAAGGGCGAGTGTACTGAATGCACAGATTATATCTATACAGTCAAAAAAGCAAAGGAGATTTAATCGACGTCTCCCTGAGACATTACGCTGCACGCAATCAACCACACACTGCCGCAGTTCTGCAATTACTCGCACACAAACCACGTCTGGAAAAGATCTCTGCCGATCTGCGTTGAAGGTAAAGGTTCGAGGGCTGGAAGGCTAGAACGCCTTTTAAATCATATTCAGGTTCTACTGTTCGATACTCAAAGAGAAGCTCTTCTCAGGCTTGTTCAAGAACTGCAGCACATTTATGGAGTCCTCCGTGGAATAAGTCCTGAGGGCAATATTTATTGAAACCAGACTTTACTTTCCTCTCTTGTTAATCATCTCACGACCCCTCAGATTAATCTGGGGACCTTCAGGAGGGGCCCGACCCTTAGGTTGGGACCCACTGGAGCAGCATGCTGCTCTAATGCCACACAGAAGAAGATATCTCGGACATTTTGCTGCACAAGTAGTTTAGTTGTGTTGATAACACTTCTGGGCATTTACGTATTGAAATGCAGGATCTTTTTGGAGACTATTTCTACAGAAATGTATCGGCACGTTTACTACTTCTTCCGCCTCAGCTTTCTTGTGTTCTCTCTCTGTTTTCACTGTTTATTTCTGTTCTTGTCACAGTTTTTCACCAGTCATTGAAGACACGCTGAGCGCCCCACTTCTTGGAAATGACTCGTCGTTCTTCTCACTGCAGCTCTTAAAGCCCCTCATTGTGCTCTGATCTGACAGCAGTTCTGCTCCCCGTCTCGTGGGGGTTTTTCGGGGACTCGGTAATTGACTTGAAACCGAACCCAGAGCCGGCGAGCGTGCTGCTGTATGTACCGCTCGCAGCAGATGCTCTTCCAGTGCCCCCTTCAGGCCCCCGTCAGCCAGGGCCTCCTCGTGGAACAACTTGAGAACATCCAGTCGGCGGTGAGGAGGTTCCAGGTTGCAGGTTGCAGGTGAGGCCAAACAATGTGACACGGATCACAGCGAGAGCCCGTTCATTGGTTTCTTCATCGGAGGTGCAGAATGAGTAAACTCCTCTGACACAGAGACTCAGGAAGAGAGAGCCGGGGAACCGTGAACCTCCACGCGGTGACCCACGCAGCGAGAGAAACAAAGGCGTGACGTCAGCGCGTTGTTGTCATGAAGGAACGCGTCGGTGTTGTATCTACGTTGGTTTGACTGGTTTCCTGGAACACGTCTGTGTTGTTGTGTGTCAGAGCGACTTTATTTGGTCGCTGACATGGCAAAAGATATTATAAAACAAACGATATGGATTCATATTAAAACATTTTAGAAAGTTCTCAAGTTCAAAGCAAATGCAAACCAGCAGAAACAGAAAGATGACATTTTATATCCAGAACGATATCAGGAACTACAATCACCTCTTGATCAAACTGAGGAAACGCTGGATATAAAGCTTGAAAATCATTTTGGACTCAAATTAAGACTTTTTCCTTTAAAACTAATTAATTTGTGTTATTTTTCTTTGTGCTACAAGATAGAAAGTCTTTTCAAGGTTTCATGAATTGGCATAAAGTTGTGAATAAAGGTTTTATGAATAAGAACATCATGTTAATAATGTTGAGAGACACATTTATCAAGTCGATGATGTCAACAAGGCTGAACTAAATATTAAGTTTGTCACCTTCTGGGCTGTTGAGTTCCATCTCATTATGAATACACAGAAACGTGATTTGACTGTAAACCAGCATGAACAAGAACTCCTCAAATGTTTGATGCATCTCAGTGTGAAGACATCATCAGGGCAACAAGTAGATCTCATGTTGTTCATGTTCTAATGCGACGGTATGTTGGACGAGCAGTTCCTTCACAAAACAAGCGTCTTGTACTTTTGAATCAAAGGTTTTATGGTCACGGTTCATCTCGTCGTTGGTCGGCTCGGTTCCAAACTCTTCAGAGAAGAAACGTCAATGGAGTGACTGAATGGTGTTCACCGTTCAGAGGGTGGGCGGTCCCTGTTGACCTGCATGAAGATTGAGTCATCAGCAGAGTGCCAGTAAGGGACGGTCAGGTGGTCGACACAAACATTCAGATTCGTCCTCTGGGGACCGTGAATGTCAACACATGTCCAACATGTCTCCTTAAAGTGATGCTCCCAGACAACCACACTGCACCCTCAAGTACATTTCAAGGGAAACGTCATTTTCTCCGGTTACAATTTAAAACGGTTTTGAAAATGTGAATCGAAACAAAACTAAAATAGAAAGTACAAATATGCTTCTTTATGTTTCGGCAACAAACCTACTCGGATAGTTTCAGTGAAACACGTCATGGTTTGACTTAAAGTGACTCAGAAATGAAAACAAAACAAAAGACTTGACCCGTCGATCACCGCGACGCCTCCCCACGTGGACTTCCATCGACGTCTGTGATCCGTCAAAAGCAAACGTAACCAACGACTAAATTCCCCTAAAATGTAATTCACAGTTTATTTTGTACGTGAATGTATTGTCGGCAGTTTCCAGATTAATTATTCATGTTTCAAGCCGGAGCAAAAGTGCACACTCCTTTAAAAATACTTAATTGGTGCTAAACACGTTCTTTGTAAATATAGCTGCATTTCTGTCCATTCTTTCCACTTTGTTTCAGTTCCTGTTGAGACATCAGAGGGTTGAAAGACATTCTGCATTCAAATGACGGCTTTCAGTCGTAAAGCCGGTGGAGAGTCGAGTGGCCGTATGCTGAGGGGCTTGATCCTGAGAGAAAGAGCTCCTTCTCTGGGCCAGAGAGGCCTTGCTTTTCCACCTGAGCCGCAGGTGTTTGCTTAACGTGCTTGTGGTTTGAGCGGCTGCAGCTCCGTCATTTAGCTTCACCCTGGAAATGTTGACTTTCAGCTCGCCTCCTCCCTGAAGCCTGCCAGCCCGGGGGAAGAGGGAAAAAACCCACTCTGGCTCCTGATAAACGGGGTGTGTCAACATGTCCCTGTGTGTGTGTGTGTGTGTGTGTGTGTGTGTGTGTGTGTGTGTGTGTGCGTGTGTGTGTGTGTGCGTGTGTGTGTGTGTGTGTTTTACGATGATGATGATGGCGGTGGTGATGATTGTAGCCTATCACCTTCCATGGCCTCCCCCTTCCTCTTCCTTTGACGCACGGTGGAAATGAGTGGATGTGGAACCGGCTGCAGGCGGCGGAGCTCGGTAACACGATGAGGAAGAATGGCGGCGCGAGTGCGGCGCGAGTGCGGCGCGAGTGCGGCGCGAGTGCGGCGCGAGTGCGGCGCGAGTGCGGCGCGAGTGCGGGTGTTTCTGTGTTTTCTCAGAGGATCAGTGAAGGCAGCTCACTGAAGCACGCCGCTACTTACTGCCGGAGTACAGAAGGCCCAGGTTGTCATTGAGAGGAGTCGTTTGACCAATTTTCGGGGGGATTTACACATCCGTTTTCTTTCAGGGAGCTGACGAGCACTCAACCGTTACTGTACGAAGATACCCCACCTGCAGCGGGTTAGCTTAGCTTAGCATAAAGACTGTAAGCAGGGGGAAACTGTCCAAAGTTAACAAAATCCAAATTTCTGTCTCCAGGAAATATCGCGAAAAAGGCGGAAAACTACTGATAATGAAGTGCAATGGAACGAGACTCGATGATTAAATGATGACGTACAAGAAGAGCTGAAAATATCAGATTTGTGTGTCGCGATGAGGAGACTGTCACCTTCCTCACAAACACATGGAACAAACAGAAATGTCATATTTCCACCACGTTCTCCATCATCTGAGCTCTTTGCCTCCTCTCTCGTTTCGTCTTCTTCCTCCTTCTGCAGAATTACCTCCACCAGCTGTTCATCTCCGTCAGCCAGTGAACTCACACATGCATTTTCATTTGCAGATTTTCTGGAAATTCAGTTTAAATCCGTGAAACATTTGAATGTAAACGAGGCTAAAGAGCTACAACGCTAGCACGGCTCATAAACAGTTTCTGTTCTTCTGTATCTGTCTTTTTCATCCGTTCAGAAGGAAGAAGAAGAAGGAGTTCTTCTGAACCCTGATCCTTGTTCTTCACCTCACCTGTCTGACCCCCCCCCCCCCCCCCCCCCCATCTGCCCCGTCAGCACATGGCCTTTCTGTTACCTGGCATGCCAATGCGCCCCGTTTATTTTCACGGGTTTACATTTTCTGCCGATCTCTGCCAGAGACAATATTATGCTGGAAATATACAGGTATTAACTGTTAAGACTTCAGATGGTCAAATAAACCGGGGGGGGGGGGGGGGGGGGGTTGGCTCTGGCACGGCCCAACAGAGAAGAGATTGTGTGAGAACATGCCTTACTGCTAATGACACTCACGAAGGGGGGGGGGGGGGGGGGGGGGGTGCTCAATCACTAATAATTACTCCTCCTCCATCCATTGATGTGCTTCTCGCTCCCGGTCCAGCTGATTTCCAGCCACGTCTCTCAGCCTCTTCTGCTCTGACCTGTAGCAGGCCGGGGGGGGGGGGGGGGGCGTAGATGGTGATGGATCTGTTCTGGCTGAACTTCGGGGGTTCAGTTACGCAGGACGTCTCGCTGCGTGTGGTGGCTCTCGGGGTCTGACTGCAGATGCTGTTGTTGAACGAGTCTCCAGGGTTCAGACGTGAGGCGTGTGAATTGTTGGACTGTTACTGTAATTACTACCTCGGTTCTAGTGTCACTTCTTACACACGTTACAGCTTCACTGTCGTATCGAATCGTTGTTTTTCTCATTTTATTTAACTTTTCTACTTGATGTATCTACCTCTCGGTTCCTGCTGCTGTCTTCTATTTTCTAATG
>NC_136636.1:1382211-1404711 GCF_949748355.1 Melanostigma gelatinosum
GTAACTCTGAAGGAGGGGATGGCTGACACAAACCTCGGTCAGTTGAGAACATTAAAACATCACCTGCAGACGTTTTCAGCCAAATGCCACGAGCTGAAATCTAAAGCACATCCACAACACTGATGTCCTTTGTAAATGTTTCTTATATGAAACAGCGTGACTGAGGGAAATCCTTTGCTTCTGCCCATCAGGTGAGGAAAACAAAGAGAAGCTGGAAACTCCTACTTCCTCTTTGAAGTACAAACAACACAACTAAAATCATTCTCTTTATCAAGTGACCTCATTAAACGGGTTTTACAAGGTGTGCTGGATTTAACTGTTCATATAACCAACAGGCACACACACACACACACACACACACACACACACACACACACACACAGCAGCAGCAGTGGTGCAATACTCTACTCATACCATTACTTGAGTATTTCCATTTTGTGATATTTATGCTTCTTCTCCACATGGATGGATTACTGACCGCGCCACAGGCCAAGGCAACAAAAGCGTCAGGGACAAAGACAAGTAACAAAAAAGAATAACCAGGAAGAGACTACAAAGAGACACAAAACAACTACAAAGAGACACACACAACTACAAAGAGACACAAAACAACGACAGAGTCACAAAGAAACGACAAAGAGACACAAAACAACTACAAAGAGACACAAATAAACTACAAAGAGACACAAAACAACTACAAAGAGACACAAAACAACGACAGAGTCACAAAGAAACGACAAAGAGACACAAAACAACTACAAAGAGACACAAAACAACGACAGAGTCACAAAGAAATGACAAAGAGACACAAAACAACTACAAAAAGACACAAAAAACTACAAAGAGACACAAAACAACTACAAAGAGACACAAAACAACGACAGAGTCACAAAGAAACGACAAAGAGACACAAAACAACTACAAAGAGACACAAAACAACGACAGAGTCACAAAGAAACTACAAAGAGACACAAAACAACTACAAAGAGACACAAAACAACGACAAAGAAACACAAATAAACTACAAAGAGACAGAAAACAACTACAAAGAGACACAAAACATCTTAATAATCAATCGACAACATAATGGAATCATTCATCTGTTCCAGTTTGACACAAACATCGTTTCTATTTTCGATACTTGTACGTGTTGTGAAGTATTTCCACAGTGTGGTATGTGTACTTGTACTCCAGGAAAGGATCTGAATACTGCTGACAGCGTGGTCTCATAGGGAAGCATTCCCTGATAGAAGTCCTCTGTTCTTCGGGGAAAGTCAAGTCTATCTGTGCTGAGAACACATGCGACGTCCTGTCAGAGTAAAGTCTCAGCCGAACTCTG
This sequence comes from Melanostigma gelatinosum, assembly GCF_949748355.1. Lineage (NCBI taxonomy): Eukaryota > Metazoa > Chordata > Actinopteri > Perciformes > Zoarcidae > Melanostigma > Melanostigma gelatinosum. The sequence goes on from NC_136636.1 coordinate 1,383,551, forward strand.
TGACAGTGTCACAACACAGCAGAGGTTCCTTCATCAGGAGGTTCAGGGAAAGGGGAACACCGATGATGCAACAAGAAAAACAAAAACAATGTCGTCTCCGTCAGAGGAAGCTCTCCGGAGGGTGACGTCACGTGGAAACAGGAACGTGGTTAAACCCGAAAGAGTGAAGAGGAAACAGGGAGCAGAGTGAAGAGGAGGAGCTTTCTTTTTCTGTTCAGTATTTTACCGGAAGATGTCGTAATTGCAAGAACTTCCATGAAGCGGCACAAAAAGCCCGCAGACGTCCAGCTTCTCCTTTCACAGAACCCGTCACCTGACAAGCTGAACGTGGATATTATGACGATGGAATGAAGACTGTTCTGTCTTTCACACGGAGTTCCACATGCAGGCTGTGCCTTCAGGACGACATGTTATTAAAGTCCTTTGTGACAGGGACAACGCTGTCAACCCCAATTCAACTGATTTAAGTTGATGCTCCTGTGGAGGGAAAACAATCTCCTTTAACTTCATCAACTCTGGTCTGTCGCCACACACTGCGGCAGATTAGATCACAACATGTGGCAACTGGCCCCATGATGAGCTCATCAAGGAATCAATGAAGACAAGCAGATGTTCGTTCAACTCAAGACTTTTTCTGCCGATATATATATATATATATATATATATATATATATATAAAATATAAATATGCGTATCCTAGTATGCTCACATTTAGAGAACACGTTTTTAGATGATGTGAAATGCACTGAAGTACATGTGTGCTAACACTTTCGAGGTACTTTACGATGCTATACTTTACTTCGACTCCATTGTAAACCTACAGTGTTCTTTTTACTCCATAACGTGTCTTTATTTTTCAACATTGAGAACAATGAACATAGTAACAGCAAGAAGAGAAAAAAATAAGTTCTGTAAAAGTAAAGAAAATCATAGGAATATGTCGAACATTATATCTGTTTCTAAAGTGATAAAGCTGTGCAGAGTTGTGCAAAAGTTCACAGTTAAAGAATATGTACAATGTAAAGACATAACAGTCCAAGATATGTGCTTTCTTTACTTTGCTGATGTAGTTGCAAAACATAAATAAATTGATGAAGTATGTGATGTTATGATGGATTCGGTTACCCTGCAGCATGTAAAGTAGTTAACTATTCACTTGATATTTAGCAGCTGCAACATTACTGTCTTACAGTACATTGATTAAACATAATCCAGTGAAAGCATAGTTATTATTCTGAAATGGCTAAATATATTTTTTAAATACTAATATATCATAAATGTAACTTCCGGAAACCAGTTTATGCTTTTATTTTCTGTTTTTTTTCTTCTTGTGGCTACATCCGGGTAACTTGATTTGTGCGTCTGTCGCAGGGGGGGCGGGGCCAACCTGTTGAATGTGACGGATTTCCCGTAAATTATGGGGAGAGGTAGGGAGAGCGTAACGTCACAAGGTCGACGCTGATTGGACGAGAGTCGGGGCGTCGGAAATATAATAGAGCGGAGCAAACCGCGGAGCAGCCAGTTTAAAAAAAGAAGAAGAAGAAGGAGAGACAAGAGAAGAAGACACAGCTGATAAAAGGACCATTTCTAGACAACCTGTACTTTTGTTGGACGATACTGGGACACAACAAACAAAACTCCTGCCGAAAGAAACTGGTTTTGAAACCGTTTTACGACGTTTTTGTTTGTTTGTTGTTTTTCTTTACGTTAGTTACCTAAAAGGACAACCATGCTCAACATCTGCCTCGTGTTGATTTTATCTGCCTCCGTTCTCTCCGAGTCGGTAAGTAACGTTAACCGTTTGAAGTAACGTCTTTTGTTTGTACACGTTTGTTGTTGGCTTCGGGTAGTTAGATGCTGTTGTTAGCTAACTAGCTTCAACGGCTGGAGCTCATTGAGTGCGTGCGGTGGTTGTCCAGGAGGACCCGGACGTGGAGGAGAGGGGGGGGTCACTTTTCCTTCCTTCTGATTGGCCAATCACTGGGACATTTTGGGGGCTGATCTTTTCCATCAATTAGACAGAAAAGGTCTAAAATTATGTGTTTTATATTTATCTATTCACAGAAAGTAGGTCACGGTGCGGACTGTAAATGTCCATGTGTTGTTGTTGTTGTTGTTGTTGAAGAAATTCAGAATTGAGTTATTATTTTTCCAGCATGTTGAATCACGCTGAGCTGGAGACTATTACAAATGTTAGATTTCTGACTCTTCAGAGTCACACTCTGTAATATTTATACTGTTCAAATCAGGATGTGATATTCTGAATTGTTTGTGTCGACTCTGGCCTATGATGTTCAAGTAGTCAGACTGCTGTTTATCATTGACACCTTTATTCCTCCGTCTCCATCATGAACTATTCATGACCTGCTGTTAGAATAACGGAGGTGATGTGTATAAATCAGATTTATCTGAAGATAAAATAAATATAAAGAAGGTGTTCGGTCAGTATCGTTGTGTTTTGAGTCTTTTTTTCATGTGGTGTAGATAAAAACAAACAGGAAGTGGTCCTTAAATGAAGCAGAGCCACAGGACACATCAGCAGCATGATGGCTGGATACCCCCCCCCCCCCCCCCCCCCCCCCCCCCCTCACACACACACACACACACAGTTAGCCCAGTTGGTCGGTACACATGGTGTGATTAGGCTGGAAGAAGAGCTAAACTTCAGGCTCCTCCTCCTTTACAACCCGTTCACATTCCTCAAAGCCTCAGAGCTTCTGCTGGCTCACTCTGCTCATCTTGTTGTCTCTCACACACACACACACACACACACACACACACACACACACACACACACACACACACACACACACACACACACATCTATAGACACATACTTCTTCACTTTTTGATTTCCACTCTGGAATGTGACCCTTGGGGACCTTGACCGTCCCTCTTGGGGGTTTTGCACACTTGGGGGATCTCAATAGGACCATGGGGCCCTGTTTAAGGGACGCTCTCTCGTCCTCTATCCTGGTCTGGTCTGGATACACCCACTTTCCCACCAAGACGAGCTGTTTTATTTCTCGATGTTTCTTTAGTCTCGTCTCTCTCTGATCAATTGTCTCTCTTAAGTCGGCCGCTTTTCTTTCTCCTTTCCTTTGATGGACCTCTGAGCTATGACAGTCCCTCCCTCCTCGCAGCCTTTTCTTCTTCTCTACCCACTGAGGTCATTATTGGTATGTGGGTTTGGCGTTCCCAGCTAATCGATAACAATGTTCTGCTACCGGACAAAAGAAGAAACAAACTCTTTGGCATGATTGGAATGTGTTCAGTCTTATCAAGTGGCCGTCGAGAGACCTTTGTTTAATGTTCTAATCCTGAGAAGTTATTGCTTCATTCGGGAAAAGACTTTCTCTGCCCAAGCAGAAGAAACCGCTCTGGTTTCTGTGCGATACGCTGAGCTGCGTACACAGTTTGTCCGAGATAGACCGCGCCAAACGCATCCTGTTCTTCATGTTCTGCTCATTGACTTCAGTGTGTCCGGCTGATGTTTGGGAGCACGAGTCACCACGAGTCCTCCGTGACTATTGAAGGTGAACGATAGGAAAGTACAGCAACTGTTTGTGTCTTTAAATAAGTCTTGAGTTGTTTTCACTCCCATCATCAGCGTTGAAGCTCCTCATTCTACCAGATGTTCCTGTGACGTCTGCTCTGGTTGGTTAGTCGGGTTCTAAAGCTCTGAGTTAATCCGCGTTGCACCACCAAACCTCCGCGTGTTGCCTCTGCAGTCCGTTTGTTAGAGCTTGTTGGAATGTCGCTGGTTTTGCATTCAGCCTCGAATCATTTGCACGAGAATGAGACGAGCTTCTGTTGTGCACTGAAAGCCCGTGAGGTGAAAAGGAGGCAGCATGATAAATAGTGTCTCTAGGATGTAATAATGGTTCCTGCGTTGCTGACCGCTGGTCTATAAAATCCCTTTTGGGGTCGAGGAATGTTGGCGCACAGAGAGGAGAACCAGATTCCTCCGCCGCCTCCTCTCAACCGACCAAAGAGGACTACATGAATACATCAGGACAGAAGTCGACCGTAAACCGCTTCTAAATCCTGGTCCTCCAACCGGGTTCTTTAGACGCTTTTGTTGTTGGAGCTGGTTGTTTTAATCATAATCTGGACCTTTTATTTTACAGCAGCACACGAGTCTAAAATGCTGCAACTAACCGTTGTTTCCATGATCGGTTAGATGTGATCACAATGACGCTTCATTCTTCTTCTTCTCGTATCTGAAAGAAGAAGCTAGAACATCACATGTTTGAGATCATTTATCAATAATCTGAAGATAACGTTTCTGATAAAGCGAATGCAATTTCATGTTTCGTGATCGAATCATGTAATTATTGATATTAATAGTAAGGGTACGAGTGTTTGTTAGAGAGCGACCACCTGAGAACGTCTCTGTTTCAGGACCAAAACATTCACTGATGAATCGTTTCTCTGTAACGTGGCAATATTTCCGTGATGTCTTCGGGACACATTGAGAAGTTATTTACACATTAAAGGCTTTAAACAGTCCGACTGGCTACACGTTCTCATCTATCAGTACATCATGAAGCTGCAATAATCAATAAGTCAATCTACAGTTATTATTTCAGTAATGTTTCACATAAAACGGCCAAATGTTCTCTGGTTACAACTTGTCAAATGTGAGGGTTTGCTGTGTTCTTCGGCTTGTGGACGGTTGGTTAAAAGAAGCAAGTTAAAGATGATAATGAGAATAGTTCTTTAAAGATTACTCTACGATCGGTTTGGTATCTCAGAAGTCTATGAAGTTTATGTCTCCACCACCTGGACGCATCAACATTATTCATTTATTCTCTCAGCTCTTCTGTGGTAAAGACTCTTTCTGCTGTTTTTCTGGAAATGTACTTCAAGCGAACACGACTAAGTGGTTTCTGTCAGACATCTCGAATGTAATTTACAGTACACACACACACACACACACACACACAGACCAGAGTGCCTTTGGGTGGTATGTGGGCTTTCCCTCATTCAGACCTCCTTCCTGACAAATGTGTCTCAATAATACAGAACCTCTTTGATGTGGTGTGTGTGTGCGCGCAGGTAAATGTGTCTTAGTTTCAGTGTATGTGTGTGTGTGTGTGTGTGTGTGTGTATCACTCAACCGGTGTATAGTTGGCGCTACTGTAGGATTATTGAGTTTGTATGTTGAGGGCTTTTATTGTGACGGTGAGAATGAAAGGAGCGGTTCTGACCCACTGTCTTTATTCCGGCTGTAGAAGCTCATTTAAACATGCTTCATACATTTTAGTGAGAGAGGGGCATCATGGGAAACGTGTCTTATTTGCTTTTCCTGCAGAGAGTTAGACGATCGATGCTGTTGAGTAAAGTCTGCGTGTTAAATATAAAGCTTTGGGTTAGCTTAGCTTAGCATAGAGACTTGAAACAAAGGGAAACCACTAGCCTGACTCCAGAGGTAACAAAACTAGCAGTGTCGGCACATTCCCACCATGTAGGAGTTAACCGTGAGCTGACGGAGGTTACGATAACACCGGGGACGCTACCTCATCACAACTCAATCAGTCTTATCAGCAGAGCCTGAATCAACAATCAATCAGTGTTATCTGAAGCGGTCAGCTGAGCGACGTCTGTCTTCGTGATGAAGACGGAACAGCCGGTGGACTCGTTCGTCACGTAGCTCAGAGGTTCTAGACCGGCTGGTAGGTGGACGCGCTGCTATAGATGGACCGCCGGCGCTACAGAAGGAATCTGGAGCTCGGCTGTCGGGTGCGTGTGTTGCAGTGAAGTGAGTGCAGCGGCAGAGTTCATGGTGGTGATCAGAGGCGTATACTGGAGATATTCAATCAGTGGTTTCAGGCCTTGTGGGGAAATCAAGAGCAGCGTCAATGTTATGGTTTTAACAAAGTAAGGATCCTTATGGGGCCCTTTGGACTCCATGAACTCAAGAGCCTGGACTCCTTCAGTGAGTGTGTGTGTGTGAAGGTTCATCTTGTTGTGTGTTTGCGTCCTTTAGCAGAGTTACATCAGGGGTCAGAAGTGCATCTTACAGCAGAATAAATGGTGCAAATCCTGCTGGTTCAAGTATCAACCTCCCTCGGGGGGGGGGGGGAGGAGTGGACAAGGAAGGAGGGACGGGCGATTAAGAGTTCAAACCATATCTTCCATTTTAGTTTATTTTGCCACCTGAGGTTAAATCAGGGCACAAAATGGCCGCCGAGTGTCTCCTGAGAGAAAAGGTTCGATAACAACAATAATTGTCGTCTCTTAAAGGTCAAGAGACGTTGGACGTCACAAAGAATAAGGAAGCACATTCCTGCGTGCTGGGGTTTCTTTTCTGTCTTTTCATTGGTTGAACCTCCTCCATGTGTGTGTGTGTGTGTGTGTGTGTGTGTGTGGTGGGGGTCCTGTAATGAAGGGAGGCTGCTGGAGGCTTATCCGCGGTTACCTTGGTCATTGATACGCTCTCGAGGAGTCCGCCGCCATTGTTCTGTATCAATGGAAGGCACGGACCCAGAAGGCCGGGTGTTCTTTAGGGAATGTGGACGATCTGGAAACCTGTGAAGTTTAAGACCTCCGAGCTGAGAGGACGGACTGAGGAGTGAAGTGTGCAGCTAGATGGGAAACCAGGCTTTTTATTCTAAGTGTAGTCTGAACAGTTCCTCCAAACATAAGAACCAAGTCGACAAATTACAACTTCCATCAACTGAAACAAACTCTCTTGTGATGCTTCTGTGCATTGACCGCTGTATTGTATGTGAACGTGTGTTCCGACACACTGCCGTGCTGTTCTACAGGAAGATGGATCGATGGTGAACAGATCATCGTTGGCTGCAGCTCTAGTGATGAACGTCTTCGTTCGAAGGGAAATGGAAAATGCTTTGCGGTCAGAAATGTCTCGGCCAACGTTCATATTTTGCAAATTGATTTCCATATTAAATATCATCTGTTGGTCACAGTAGAGCATATTTACAGAAGTACTTCTGTTCACCTACACTTGACCTGTCACTACAACGGCTCCATGGTAACGACTCCACTTCCTGGAAGTCTTCAGTTAAAAGCATCGACATCATCCGGATGTGTTGTTGTGCTCGTACATTATATGAGGTGTGTGTACAGTACATGAACTGTGTGTACAGTATGAGGTGTGTGTACAGTACATGAACTGTGTACAGTATATGAGGTGTGTGTACAGTACATGAACTGTGTGTGTACTGAAACGTTGAAGTGATTAAATCAATGAATCGACGACTTCTTTCATCTTCATATTGATTCAGTTATTCAAATGTTTCCAACGAGACGTCGATGACTTCAATACATTAATGAATGAAGCTCCGCCTCCTTTCTCACTTTTACCATTTTATTACCATTTAATGTGAGCCGTCTGATTGGTCCACTTCACTTTGTAGAAAACATGAAGTAAAACTTAAACAAACGTGTGTTTGAAGCCAGAAGAACTTGAAAACGTGTAAATCTTTAGAATGAGCTGCTGTTCAGGCTCTTCTCACCTCCGGTTACCTCCTCGGCCGTGTGTGTGTGTGTGTGTGTGTGTGTGTGTGTGTGTGTGTGTGTGTGTGTGTGTGTGTGTGTGTGTGTGTGTGTGTGTGTGTGTGTGTGTGTGTGTGTGTGTGTGTGTGTGTGTGTGTGTGTGTGTGTGTGTGTGTGTGTGTGTGTGTGTGTGTGTGTGTGTGTGTGTGTGTGTGTGTGTGTGTGTGTGTGTGTGTGTGTGTGTGTGTGTGTGTGTGTGTGTGTGTGTGTGTGTGTGTGTGTGTGTGTGTGTGTGTGTGTGTGTGTGTGTGTGTGTGTGTGTGTGTGTGTGTGTGTGTGTGTGTGTGTGTGTGTGTGTGTGTGTGTGTGTGTGTGTGTGTGTGTGTGTGTGTGTGTGTGTGTGTGTGTGTGTGTGTGTGTGTGTGTGTGTGTGTGTGTGTGTGTGTGTGTGTGTGTGTGTGTGTGTGTGTGTGTGTGTGTGTGTGTGTGTGTGTGTGTGTGTGTGTGTGTGCGCGCGCGCGCGCGCTTACTCAGCAAATGGTCCTCTACATGAGGTGTGCTAATGCGATTAGAGGAGGTTGATGAGTCTTCATTATGTTAATCTTCAGAGTGATTTAGATCAGAGGTCTCAAACTCATTTTCACTCCGGGCCACATCAGCATCATGGTCGCCCGCTAAGGGCCGGTTGTAAATGTAACATATTGTTAAATAACTCTCTGCATTCACAGTTTAAAGTAGTCTTCAATGTGCTCACAATACATTTCCATGTTAAATGTACAGTAACCAGCCAAAGAGCTGCTTCTATGACTGTTTAAGTATCTCAGAATTTTGACTTTCTATCATAGTTATGACTTTCTATCTCATAATTTCGACTCTGGGGATATTTTTATTATCAAGTCTAACTTAAAAAAAAAAAATAATAATAATAAAAAATTTAAACTTTTTTTTTTTTTTTTTTTGCTGGCGGATTCGCGGGCCACATAAAATGACGTAGCGAATTCGGCCCGCGGGCCGGGAGTTTGAGTTGAGTTGAGTTTGAGACCCCTGGCTTTACAGGCTGCTGAGGGAAGTCTCCTTATCTCCCATCTCCTTATCTCCCATATCCCTATCTCCGATCTCCTTATCTCCTATCTCCGTATCGGGGCGGCAACTAGCTCATGATTTTACATTATTGTGTCCGCCAACTATTTTACTAATCGCTTGGTCTAAAGATGTCGAGGTAGAGAAATATTTATTTTTATTTAAGGCTGCAGCGAAATTATTTAAATGTTTAAGGTGATTTATTTTTTTTTGCTCCTCAGATTCCCAGATCCTGAGCTAACACGTTAAATGTCTTTTGTCTGAACGATTAGAAAAACTCCAAAAAGAATCAGTTTATTATGATGATGCAACAAATGTTCCCGGTAGAAATATGAAATCAGGATGTTGTCTTTATGAATAGTCTTATTCTGACCAGACGTTAAAGTCCGTTTATCTCGATGAGTAACTTTAATAAGTGACTCAGTGGATGAAGTTCGCCTTGTAATGCGCAGCTTTAGTTCCATTGTGATGAAGGTTTCTCTTAGTTCTTTGTTCTTCATTGTTTCCTGATCCTTTGTTCTGGTTCAGAGTCGATCACGATATCTTACTGAAATCATAGTTTCTCAGATTGATGATGATTTCAAATAACTTATTTAGTTTGAGCCAACGGCTCTGTGGATAGGAAGCGCTTCTTCTTCTTCTTGGCATCCATAAGTGTTGTAATATCACCATTTACTGGATTGTCCTTTGATATTATATTTTCTGGGCTTGTCTTCGTGTTAAACCTGTTTATGTCCATATTGTAAACCTCTCTGACTCCTCTTCCTCTGACATCATGTTGTAAACCTCTAACTCCTCCCCCTCTGACATCATGTTGTAAACCTCTCTGACTCCTCCCCCTCTGACATCATGTTGTAAACCTCTGACTCCTCCCCCTCTGACATGTTGTAAACCTCTCTGACTCCTCCCCCTCTGACGTAGTGTTGTAAACCTCTCTGACTCCTCCCCCTCTGTCTCTGGTGTCCCAGCAGGTGAGGGAGACGGAGACGTGGATGCCCATGAAGACCACGCAGACGGTCGACATGACGACGCGCCATGAACACCTGGAGTCATCGGGAGACTCGGTCAACGGGTCCGACTTCGGCTTCACGGACGATGACGACGAAGACTACTACTCCGACCCGATGTACGACGACGAGGACGAAGACGAGGACTACGAGTTATCCGGATCCGGTGACGGAGGTTTGTTTACTAATGCATTTTAAAAGCATGTTTATCTTGTAATTCTGGAGCTAATTCTGATATAAATGATATAAAACGATGAAGATTAAATGAAGAATCTGCATCTTTCCACAGAAACAACCGTGTCGCCTGTTAGAGACTCAAAGCCGTCAGTTAAGGTGAGAAACTTCTAAAAAATATGTATTTATAGTAGTTTATGCTGCTTTTTTAAACGATATTATATATTTTTTAAATTATATTGGTGTGATGTTGCTGAAGCTTCAGACTTTGGTTTTTAAATCCGTGTCGTCGTCCTTCAGCCTGAAGTCAACGACAACAAGATCCCAGAGGTGGAGCGCCCGGTGCGGCCGACCGTGGACCTGGTGGACCTGGTCCAGAACCGCAACGAAATCCAAGTGACCAAGGGGGAGGAGCCTAAGGAGGAGGCGGAGCCGTCCAATGTCCTCATGTCCCACGCCAGTGAAGACAGCATCTTTAACAAGACGGAGGTCCTCGCAGGTCAGAACTCACCGTGAATAAAACCCGTCTCTCTCTCTTCTCCTCGTCTTCTTAATATAAAACCCGTCTCTCTCTCTTCTCCTCGTCTTCTTAATATAAAACCCGTCTCTCTCTCTCCTCATCTTCTTAATATAAAACCCGTCTCTCTCTCTTCTCCTCGTCTTCTTAATATAAAACCCGTCTCTCTCTCTCTCTCCTCATCTTCTTAATATAAAACCCGTCTCTCTCTCTTCTCCTCCTTCTTAATATAAAACCCGTCTCTCTCTCTTCTCCTCCTTCTTAATATAAAACCCGTCTCTCTCTCTTATCCTCCTTCTTAATATAAAACCCGTCTCTCTCTCTTCTCCTCCTTCTTAATATAAAACCCGTCTCTCTCTCTTATCCTCCTTCTTAATATAAAACCCGTCTCTCTCTCTTATCCTCCTTCTTAATATAAAACCCGTCTCTCTCTCTTATCCTCCTTCTTAATATAAAACCCGTCTCTCTCTTCTCCTCATCTTCTTAATATAAAACCCGTCTCTCTCTCTTCTCATCTTCTTAATATAAAACCCGTCTCTCTCTCTTCTCATCTTCTTAATATAAAACCCGTCTCTCTCTCTCCTCCTCCTCTTCTTAATATAAAACCCGTCTCTCTCTCTCTTCTCCTCTTCTTAATATAAAACCCGTCTCTCTCTCTTCTCCTCCTCTTCTTAATATAAAACCCGTCTCTCTCTCTTCTCCTCCTCTTCTTAATATAAAACCCGTCTCTCTCTCTTCTCCTCCTCTTCTTAATATAAAACCCGTCTCTCTCTCTTCTCCTCCTCCTCTTCTTCATATAAAACCCGTCTCTCTCTCTTCCTCGTCTCCTCCAGCTCTGATTGCGGGCGGTGCCGTCGGCCTGATGTTCGCCGTGCTCCTCATCCTCCTCCTCTTCTTAATAATATAAAACCCGTCTCTCTCTCTTCTTCATAGTAACCCGTCTCTCTCTCTTCCTCGTCTCCTCCAGCTCTGATTGCGGGCGGTGCCGTCGGCCTGATGTTCGCCGTGCTGCTCATCCTCCTCCTCATCTACCGCATGAAGAAGAAGGACGAGGGCAGCTACGAGCTGGGGAAGAAACCCATCTACAAGAAAGCCCCCACCACGGAGATCTACGCATAGACACACACACACACACCATCAGCCTCACAGTGCCTCATCATCTTCTTCTTCATCATCGTTCCTCCTCCTCCTCACTTTTCGATACCTCATCAGGAGAGAAGCCCGACTACGCGATCGATTGACTGACTCCTCCCACCTGATGTGTGCTCGTTGTTATCTGTGCCCTCTCGACCAATCGGAGGCTGTGTTGGTCCTCTGGTCCGTCTCAGCAGCGTGAGTGGACGGTTTCAGCTGCGGTACGCCGTCTCGTTTTGTGTTTTTTACATTTTTTTTATTACATTGTCCCCGTGTGTCAAGAGAAGACGAAACAGAACTTTGAGGACTTTAAGGCCCCCCCCCCCCCCCCGTTAGAAACACTACACACTGTGCAATGATTCTGTCTCGGTACGGTAAAGTCACGTTATTTATTTCCTCTTGCAGCTTCTCGCACCGCTGTAGAAGAATGACTTTTATGTTTTTATGTGAACACTTTTATTAGTTTTATAAGAACTTGTAACACAGAGATTTCATTTTTTATTTTCCATTAAAGATCTCGTCATGACGGGAAAGAACGGAGCTCAACGTTGTTCAGTCATTTTGATTTGAGTAAATCTGCCTGAACGCTGTAGATTCCTACGTCATCCGTTGGAACCGATGTTGGTGAAGATTATCGGAGTTGTTTTCTCCTCGTAGTGCTCAGACGGTTACAGGTCAGGAGAGTCTGCGAGTCATTGTTTCAGATTAAAACATTCGTCTTTACCTTCTGCCATGTTTTCTACCGCCTCATGTGGGGAAGTCCCGTCAGACTGACACCAAGCGCCTGATCAGTAAACTGAACTAACAGGGAGGAGAATATGCAAATACTGTATGACCCAGGTCTCTCACACACACGCTCACACACGCGCACACACACACACACACACACACACGGTGTCACACACACACACGCTCACACACACACACGCTCACACACACACACACACACGGTTGCGTTGTCGCGTGTTTTACTTTTTAAAGCCTGGAGGATGTTTCACCACTATGATAATTCCCGCTGTGCCTCCAGGGTTTGTTTTCTGTTACTGTGGTGAACTCGACTGGAGTTGAACCAACATGCTCCTACAGGGTGACACGCCTACATTCCTCACGCACACACACACGCACACACGCACGCACGCACGCACGCACACACACACACACACCACTACGACTGAAGCTGCTGGCCCTCTTTAGACTAAAGGAATAGTTTTGGTCGTTTGGCCGATCGATACCTCTTTATTATCTGTGATAAATATGCTACAGTTGGTTAGCTTAGCATAAAGACTGGAAACCATTAGCTTAGCTTTGTCAACACAGAGTTGCAACGTGTGAGTTAAAGACGGCGTACGTTGACGATGTCACGCTTCATCCAACTCATGTAGGTTTACTTGCGTTACATTGATTTCCGGATACTTCCGGTTATATTTCGTAACTTTCGTTTCGTGGTCCTAAGTTGACACAGTTTGCAAGTCGTAAAGTTAAAGTTACGATGACGCCGGTATGTTAATGAGCATTAATGTTAGAACTATTCCAGGAAGCTTCCAGCAAAGAAAGCTTCCAGCAAAGAAAGCTCCGGCACGTCTTCTTCTTCTCTTATTTTTTTTTTTTAAACCACTGAGATGGAAGGTGTTAATCGTGAGCTCCGAGCTGACGGACGGAGGCAGGCTAGCTGTTTCCCTCAGTTTCCAGTCTTTACGCTAAGCTAAGCTAACGCGAGAGTGGCATTCGGTCCTCTGATAAAATAAGCGTCACTTCGTTCTATCTGTGAAGCTCATCGTTGGCTCGCTACAACATTTCTATTCAATGAGTGAAATGAGAAGAATCTGGGAAACGTAGTTTTGGTACTTTGTGTTCTGTAGTTTTGGGGTTTGATGTTTTCCCAATCAGCTACACCGGCGCTTTTATTATGTTCGTCTCTAAAGCCGTGATGAGCGCGTTCGATGCTCACATTTCTGATCGACCGATGAGTAATGTACATAGTCATCAGATGAAAAGAATATTAACTTGGTACTCAACAAATACCTTCCAAATATTTAAATGCCAAATTATTGTATTTGTATTTTCTGTGCGGCCGTAACGTGTGATCTCCTGTAACTGCTTTGATACGAACTCTCCTCTCGTTCATCGCCAGTGTTTTTATTTCATTTGTTTCCTGCAGTAGATCAACATGTTCCTCTTTTTATTCATTTGACTCTCAAATTATTTAGTTGCCTTCTTTCAGGTTTGGGGTTTTTCCCCTTTTTAAGCTGTTGGAGATGTGATTTAAAATGTTATACACTAGTGTGAGATGTTTCAGAGGCAAAGTAGTTTTGAAGCTTTTTATTTTGTAAGAGTTTCTATTCTCTTTTTAGACTGTTTGTTTTTTGCTTTTGTATTTATGTCGTTTGTTTCGTAGAAGGATTGCTTGTGTGGCCGGAGTTCATCCGGTTGTTCAGAGGACGTGATGGTCCACGGTGTCAGAAGCAGACCCGGGTTCCTCACTCAGCTGGAACACCTTCAGCTGTTTCTGAGGACGGCCGTCTCTGTAGCTTTAGGTCTCCACACAAACCTCCTGACAAACGTTCTGTCAGCGAGTCTCGGACACGGAGGGTCGTGTCTCTGATTACATTCGGACAAATCGTCTCCAGGTCTGTTCAGCCAGAAGAGAAACGATTGTTCTGCTGCTTAATGTCACAAACACCATGTGAATCACCGATGAGTGGAGAAGTCAATGAATCATTGGTTTCTGCATGCAGGTTCTGATTATTATTGGCAATAAAGCTATTTTTATGCACATTAACAGTTGAAAACTCTTTTGTCTTTTGTTTTCATGTTCTATGTTTGATTTATAGATTTGTGATTATACATTTAATGGCTGTTGGGTTTGATTTCATAAAAAAAATCTCTACGGATTAAAACTTTAATGTAAACACTGAAGTATTAGAAGTACACAGTAAGTAAAAGAAGTAATACTACGGTGTAGAAGTAATAAGTCATTCAAAGTTTTACTTAAGTACTCATTATGCAGACAGTGGCTTATTTTAACAGTAATGTGTGTGTGTGTGTGTGTATATATATGTATATATGTATATATTTTAAATGATTGGATTGTTATTAAAGCATGAATGTTTAACACTTTAAAGCTGCAGCTGGTAAAAGAGGTGCTCACATCCGACGAGCTGCAGCCTGTCTGCTGGATGTGAGCTGCAGGAAAAACACACACACAGTCATGCTTTCTTTCATGTTCACACACACACACACACACACACGTTGAATCACACCAGGCGGGGAAAACTTTTCAGTGGACTTTGTTTGTTCTCGTCTCTACGAAGCCAAAAAAACAAACAGACGAAGGTTAAAGTGCAATTTCGACATTTAAATACCCGTGACGCTCTGCTGCTGTTGGATGCTAAACATGTAGCTGCTCATCAACACTCAACATAACGTCATCGAGACGTTTGGTGTGAGTCTTTGGTCATGTCAGCAGCTCTGTGAGGCTGCACTTACACCAGGAGACAACCTCCGGTTCTTTAAGAGAAGTCAAAGCTTCACGTGTTAAAGCTGCATTCTCTCTAGTGTCCACCAGGGGGCGACTCCTCTGGTTGTATAGAAGTCTATAGAAAATGACTCTACTTCTCTCTTGATTTATTCCCTCAGTAAACATTGTAAACATGAGTTTATGTCTCAATCTCTAGTTTCAAGTCTTCTTCAATACAGCATGATGTTCATTTAGTACATTATGGTCCATTTAGAGTCACACAGACCATAAAGCAGGGGATGCTTTAGGGCGGGGCTACACAGTGATTGACAGGTCTCTATCAGAGACGTATACGGCGTCTCTACGTCTCCTCAGTCCTAATATGGTCACTTCCTGTTCACTGGTGGCAAAAAGTCAAGATGACGGAGAAATCCTCAAACTCAAGGCTTCAAAACGTCAAACCAACCAATGAGACGACTCGATGACTACGTCCACTTCTTATCGACAGTCTGTGACTTAAACACAGTGTTGCTTTGAGCTGGATGCCAATGTTTAGCATGGTCATCATTTTAGTTTAGCGTGTTAGCATGCTAACGTATGCTACGTGTCTGGAAAGCAAAATGCAGCAGATCAACAAAGTCATTGCGATACATCTTCTGTGCAGAATGTTTTGTTCGAGCTGACCCTGCTGACCTCACCGACGGTCAGCAGGGTTCATCCTCTGGAGACCACAGATGACCACAGTTCATCTTCTGGTTGTTGAGATGTTTCAGTGAGCGGTGGACGGACCAACATTGCAGCATAAGCATGAAAACAAGAGTTCTGTGTGTGTTCGGTACGGTGGACTTAACAACACACATTCTTCTCTTATCGCCTGTTTTGACAATCTGTCAGTACACACACACACACACACACACCTTCATACACTATCCCGTGTGAGAGTATTTATGGGAATTTCCAAAACGTGTTGCACCAGGCAGACGATGTTCTTGTCACGTGATCTTCTCTCTGATTACGTATTGGCTCCTGAGCCTGAGGCAAAGCAAAATGATATGAATGATTGTGCAATGTCAGCACATTATCTCCAACGTGCTTTGGTTTGGGAGTTGTTTTGGGCACTTTTTTTTACTTCTTCTCTTTTCAGCAGCTCGTTAGAGTGAGGTCATAGACTGTGCATAGGAAGTGGACGTAGTCGTGGTAACGTCCCCCATTAGTTTGTGGACTGATGTTTTGAAGCCTCGAGTTCAATGATTTTGCCGTCGCCATGTTTTCACAACCAATGAACGGAAGTTAACATATAAAGACGAAGGAGGAGTGACGTAGAGACGCCATACACAGCGTCTCCACGTCACTCCTACGTCATGTTCGTCTTTCTTCGTCCCTTGTCTCTTGTCTTGATCTCTTTCTCATAATTCTTAACTCTTGTCTCTGTCTCGTCTTTTTTTCTCTTTGTCTTTCTTCATCTCTTGTCTCTTGTCTCTGTATCTTGTCTCTTGTCTCTTGTCTCTTGTCTCTGTATCTTGTCTCTGTATCTTTCTCTGTCTCTTGTCTCTGTATCTTGTCTCTTGTCTCTGTATCTTGTCTCTTGTCTCTGTATCTTGATCTCTTTCTCATAATTCTTAACTCTTGTCTCTGTCTCGTCTTTTTTCTCTTTGTCTTTCTTCATCTCTTGTCTCTTGTCTCTGTATCTTGTCTCTTGTCTCTGTATCTTGTCTCTGTATCTTTCTCTGTATCTTTCTCTGTCTCTTGTCTCTGTATCTTGTCTCTGTATCTTTCTCTGTATCTTGTCTCTGTATCTTGTCTCTTGTCTCTGTATCTTTCTCTGTCTCTTGTCTCTGTATCTTGTCTCTGTATCTTTCTCTGTCTCTTGTCTCTGTATCTTGTCTCTTGTCTCTGTATCTTTCTCTGTCGCTTGTCTCTGTATCTTGTCTCTGTATCTTTCTCTGTCTCTTGTCTCTGTATCTTGTCTCTGTATCTTGTCTCTTGTCTCTGTATCTTGTCTCTGTATCTTGTCTCTGTATCTTGTCGCTTGTCGCTTGTCTCTTGTCTCTGTATATTGTATTTTGTCTCTGTATCTTGTGTCTGTATCTTTCTCTGTCTCTTGTCTCTGTATCTTGTCTCTGTATCTTGTCTCTTGTCGCTGTATCTTTCTCTGTCTCTGTATCTTGTCTCTTGTCTCTTGTCGCTGTATCTTTCTCTGTCTCTGTATCTTGTCTCTGTATCTTTCTCTGTCTCTGTATCTTGTTTATTGTCGCTTGTCTCTGTATCTTGTCGCTTGTCTCTGTATCTTGTCTCTTGTCTCTGTATCTTTCTCTGTCGCTTGTCTCTGTATCTTGTCTCTTATCGCTGTATCTTTCTCTGTCTCTTGTCTCTGTATCTTGTCGCTTGTCTCTGTATCTTGTCTCTTGTCTCTGTATCTTTCTCTGTCTCTTGTCTCTGTATCTTGTCGCTTGTCTCTGTATCTTGTCTCTTGTCTCTGTATATTTCTCTGTCTCTTGTCTCTGTATCTTGTCGCTTGTCTCTGTATCTTGTCTCTTGTCTCTGTATATTTCTCTGTCGCTTGTCTCTGTATCTTGTCTCTTGTCTCTTGTCTCTGTATCTTTCTCTGTCGCTTGTCTCTGTATCTTGTCTCTTGTCTCTGTATCTTGTCTCTTGTCGCTGTATCTTTCTCTGTCTCTTGTCTCCCTTGTTTCTGTCTCTGTCTCGGTCGTCTTCAGCGTGACTGGAGGACTGTGATGAGACAGGTTCGGTCATGTTGGATGTTCTGCCAGCCGTTCAAAGCGAAAAACATTTCTGACCTCTGTGACATCGAAGTTGTCTGAAAGAATTACCCAGCATGCATCAATTTGACTGTTGCCTTCTTAATATTTGCATCTGGACGAATGTTCCTCTTCCTGCTGCTGTGATTTGCATGTGAGGAGGAAGTAGAAGTTCACAGATGTACTTTACTGTTGGCTTTCTCACACTCTTGTTACCTCACATCGCGTGTTTGATCACCGATGACGTCGGTGACTTTAAAGTTCCACGTTCGGTGTTTCTATTGTTAACTTCTCCTCCTCGTGGAGGTGAACCAGCCTTTGTGAGTTAAATCATGTTCGTACATCTGTTGCATTAGTTTCCTGCAGACCAGAACACTTCCAGGCTGCAGTTCATGAATCAATCAAGTTACCAGAAAGATCAGAACGGATGCGAATTGTTTTGTATTTGTTTGTGAAATTACAAATTACACATCGAAAATCTGCCGATGTAAATTTGCTGAGCTTTCAATTCAGGTGTGATCAAATGTTCCATATCCACACATGCAAATCAGTCACAAACAATCCACAACCTGTACAACTGCATCCATGAGACGTTTGATAAAGCTGCATTCATTTCATGTAGAAAGCCGTTTTGAATTTGTATAAAAGTCACAAAGACGGTCACTAAAAAGAATAATTATGCAGATCTCTTGTCTCTTGACTCATGTCTGTTTTCTCTTGTCTTTTGTCTCTTGTCTCTTGTCTCGTCTCCTAAATCTGTCCTGCAAACCTGAACACTAACAGTCACAAAGACGGTCACTAGAAAGTATAATCATTCAGATCATTTGGTTCCACATCTAAACTGCTGTCATGTTTAATATGAAATAAACTTGACACATCTGTTTGACATTAGAAGCTCATCTAACGAACAATTATTTGAGTTTATATTTTCTATTTTCCCTCACGTTTCCCCCCCAATGTTTTCAAACAAAACTCTTGGAAAAGCAGAAATCATGTTCTTTTTAAATGTCTCTAAAGCTGAGGACTGAGACGTCTTTGTGAAGCACATCACGCAGACACGGAGGAAGATAAAGGTCCTAAATCTGTCAACACCCTCTCAGAGGTCAGAGGTCAGGTGACGGGGATTACAGGAAATGAGCTTGTGTGTGTGGGGGGGGGGGTGTGCGTGTGTGTGTATGTGTGTGTGTGCGTGTGTGTGTGTGTGTGGGGGGGGGTGTGTGCGTGTGTGTGTGTGTGTGTGTGTGCGCGTGTGTGTGTGTGTGTGTGTGGGTGGGTGTGTGTGTGTGTGTGTGTGTGTGTGTGTGTGCGCGTGTGTGTGTGTGTGTGTGTGGGTGGGTGTGTGTGTGTGTGTGTGTGTGTGTGTGTGTGCGCGTGTGTGTGTGTGTGTGTGTGGGTGGGTGGGTGGGTGCGTGTGCGTGCGGGTACGTGCGTGTGTGGGTGTGTGCGCGGGTGTGCGTGTGCGCGTGCGTGTGCGTGCGGGTACGTGTGTGCGGGTGGGTGTGTGCGTGTGTGCGTGTGTGCGTGGGTGTGTGTGTGCGTCCGTGTATGTGTGTGTGCGTGTGTGCGTGGGTGTGTGGGTGTGTCCGTGTGTGTGTGCGTCCGTGTGTGTGTGTGTGCGTGTGTGTGTACAACACTTGATCGCTGCTCCGTAACATCAACATTCATCCTGAAGCCCTCAGATCTCCATCGATCTTCATTTTCTCTCAACTTTGAACCCTCTGGATGATCTGCGTTGTGTTGACTCTGGCTCTACGTCCTCATTCCTCCCGCTGCATGTGTGATAAGAAGAAGAACATGGACCTGTTCTTTGACCTCATTAAGACCCAAAGTGTCCCAAAAGCAGCGCAGTGATGACTCTTCACTTTGTCACAAACTGACGAATGATGGAGATGAAACAGGTCGTTCAGACAGAGATGCAGGACGTCGTCCGTCACAGGTTTTATGAACAAACTGACAGAAAGAAAGACATTTTAACCAACTTTCCAGAAATGTAAAAATGTGATTGTTATGCGTTTAGCAGATGGAGATGAACAGCTGGTGGAGCGATTCTCCAGTGGGTGCCATCTAACCACCACAGAAGAAGAAGATGACACGCTGTACATGAATGCAGCGTTATGTTCTTATTTTTCATGCGTTCTGCAGCAACAACGTTTTGTTGAGGAAACAAATAGTACAGAGTATGAGAAGAGCCCGAAGAAGAGTTCGAGTCCATTTATAAGACTTTCTGTTTCACTTTGCCTCGTTTTCATCGTGACACAAACTCGCTTTGTTTTAAAATGTTTTTGATATTTTGAGTTTTTTTATTTATTTCCGTTTCTTTTAGCAGCAAAATGAAACTTTGTACAGAAGCAGGTGGATGGACGGCTTTGTGCTAATTAGCTGAATGTTTGTTGAACAAAGATGTTGAGCATTCAGTCGGTCACGTGACTCATTGATGTAAAACATATTAATAAGTGGAGTTTTCAAAGTGTTAGAGCAGCGACCGTCTGTCTTTCTGTTTCCCTCTCTGAGCCTCATCCTCGCTGCCTCATAGGCCGCCTTTTGTCTCCATGCAAAAACTCAAATTCCTCCCGGCCTCTGCCCACATCGACACACACACACACACACACACACACACAGACACACACAATACACAGGCATTCCTTTGCCCGGCAACAATGAAGTCTTTGTGTTGCACACCGCCCGTGTTTTCATTTCATTTTTTATTGCTTTTGAACTCCTCGCATGGAGAATTTAATCATCTCTCCGCTGGTTCCTGAGGTTGGTTTTGAAAAGGTTTTTTTTTTAGTCGGTCGGCTGGGAGTCGGGGAGGCCGGCAGCTGCGGTGTGTGTGTGTGTGTGTGTGTGTGTGTGTGTGTGTGTGTGTGTGTGTGTGTGTGTGTGTGCATTGTGGGAACCGATCCCCCCCCCACATGATCCAAGGACAAAATGTGTTTTCAAAGACACCTGACTTCACTTCTGTTTTTTGTTTCTTATCGTTTCAAACCAAGAAGTTGTTAAAGAAACTTGAGGAGGAAACGGATAAATAAAAATATCTGCAGATGAATCTGAGTGAATCTTGTTTTGATGCAGATGAATCTGAGTGAATCTTGTTTTGTTACAGATGAATCTGAGTGAATCTTGTTTTGTTACAGATGAATCTGAGTGAATCTTGTTTTGATACAGATGAATCTGAGTGAATCATGTTTTGTTACAGATGAATCTGAGTGAATCTTGTTTTGTTACAGATGAATCTGAGTGAATCTTGTTTTGTTACAGATGAATCTGAGTGAATCTTGTTTTGTTACAGATGAATCTGAGTGAATCTTGTTTTGTTACAGATGAATCTGAGTGAATCTTGTTTTGTTACAGATGAATCTGAGTGAATCTTGTTTTGTTACAGATGAATCTGAGTGAATCATGTTTTGTTACAGATGAATCTGAGTGAATCTTGTTTTGTTACAGATGAATCTGAGTGAATCATGTTTTGTTACAGATGAATCTGAGTGAATCTTGTTTTGTTACAGATGAATCTGAGTGAATCATGTTTTGTTACAGATGAATCTGAGTGAATCTTGTTTTGTTACAGA
>NC_136636.1:1414711-1459711 GCF_949748355.1 Melanostigma gelatinosum
ACTTGTGTACTTATACTCAAGAATAACAGAGTATTCTACACTGTGGTATTACTGCTTTTACTTCAGTAGAGGAGCTGAATACTTTCCCACCTCTGCTTCTGTTCACCTGTTGAATGAATGAAGCGACGACACTGAAGCGGGATGATGAAGAGAGAGTGTGACTGAGATACAAACTCTCTGTGGTCAGAGAGGGAACAGCTGTGTGTGTTTGAATCCTTTCATGCAGCTCCATCGGTCCACAACAAGCTGCACTGCTTTAGTCATTTCATTGTGTTCTGCAAAGACAAGAGACACACCCTGATGAATCGGTCCAGGTCATGCAGAAAGTATACTGCAAAACACTGATACACTATGATAGACGGGGATACACTGTAAAACACGGATACAATGGGAGACACTGTAAAACACTGATACACTATGATAGACGGGGATACACTGTAAAACACGGATACAATGGGAGACACTGTAAAACACTGATACACTATGATAGACGGGGAGACACTGTAAAACACGGATACAATGGGATACACTGTAAAACACGGATACACTGGGATATACTGTAAAACACTGATACAATGGGATACACTGTAAAACAATGGGATACACTGTAAAACACTGATACACTGTGATACACTGTAAAACACTGATACAATGGGATACACTGTAAAACAATGGGATATACTGTAAAACACTGATACAATGGGATACACTGTAAAACAATAGGATACACTGTAAAACACTGATACACTGTGATACACTGTAAAACACTGATACAATGGGATACACTGTAAAACACTGATACACTGGGATCCACTGTGATCCACTGGAGGACAACACGAGGAGATGCTGCCACCTGGTGGCCATTTGTTCCAGAGAGCAGCAGGATTTAAATGTATACAAATTCATTTTAAGGACTTATAAAGAACTTATTTTACTTTAGTTTAAGTACAAAAGTATTTGCATCAAACTACACTCAGTACGAAACGTAAGAATACTTAATTTCAGACTTATATTTTTGATGTTAATTATATTATAATTATTATTGGTGCATTATGTTCATCACCTGTTCATGAGTTGAATTTATTTGTACAGGCTTCTACCTCCTCTAATTATATGTTTTTGTTCACATTTAATATAATTTTTGAACATATGTGGATATATTCCGAGTTAACTTAAACTGTATTGAAGTACAGTACTTGAGTAAATGTACTTACTTTCCACCACTGGTTTGCTGTAAAGATAGAACACGAGGAGCTGCTGCCACCTGGTGGCTGTTACAGGGAGCAGCAGCCCGGAGCTGGAATTTAATACCTTCATTAAAAAGTGCTCTATGAGTCTATTCTGTTGTGAATAGAGTTCTTATGTTTCACTTCTAGTGTCCTGAAGCTTCTCTGGTAATACTCGTCTCGTGATGATACTCGTCTCGTGATGATACTCGTCTCGTGATGATAATACCGTCATTCGTTCAGAGGCACATCGGAGAGAAAGTCCCGACATTAGCTTATTATCGTCATTCATTTCATGAGTATTGGAAAGTTACTAAGTTTTTACTCCAGTACTCTGACTACAACTTTAAGGTATTTGTACTTGCTCCTTTGTACTTCTACATCCCAGAGGACAGGATTGTACTTGTATCTGGTAGCTGCAGTTTGTCTTTAAAGAGTAACTTAAACTCACAAACTACTTTCTCTTTCAGCTGAAAACCAACATTTGTGTATTTGTGCGGCCTGCATAAAACAAAAATGAGTCCAGTATTATGTACAGGATTATGTCCAGTATTATGTCCAGTATTATGTCCAGTATTATGTACAGGATTATGTACAGTATTATGTACAGTATTATGTACAGGATTATGTACAGTATTATGTACAGTATTATGTACAGTATTATGTACAGGATTATGGAGGACGTCTGATGTCCCCCAAGACCCGTTTGAGGAGAACTTTGAGGAGAAACTTCAGGCCAAAGAGCTGATATCAGATCAGCCAGACCTCACAACCAGACATATGATATATATATATATTATATTATATACATTATATTATAGTGATTATTATATGATATATATATATGTTATATGATACATCATTATATTATACTGAGACGATAATAAGATGTCCTGACGTGTTCATCAAAGTGTTATTTTCTGCTTTTTCCATGTTGGAATAAAGGTTAAATATTGAACTGTAAAGTAGTCATACGTGTTTGATTCCTTCATGTTTTTGCATTGAATCATTCTGGGATGTTTGCTGACATTGACTGGATGTGGCTCAGCCCACAGAACATGTTCCACCAGCCAACGCTGCCACAAACCCTCTTGTTACTAAAGTGAATGTATAATCAGGATCTTCTTCTTCTCTCAGACTTCATGTCGCCCCCTGCTGGTCAGAGGAGAGGATGCAGCTTTAAAGACAGGAAGCTGCTGTTTTCTTTACTTCTTTCTACTTTGACCGAAGAGACGATGACACACTTTCCAAACTCAAACTTTATTGAGTAAAATAATATCCAGACAATGACTCTCAGGTCAAAAACACTTTTGGCTTCACAAGTTTGCAACCATCATCTTTTTTCTGCAAGTCAAAACAAATGAGAAATAATTTGTTTCTGTCAATGTAGATAAAATGATGATGGGGGGGGGGGGGGGGGGGGTAACCCGGGTTAAAACCAGCTGACGTTGAAGATTTAAACTTCAACTTTCATGCCTGATCCATTCTTCTACTGACGTTCCTTCGAGGCCACGTTTTACCACATTTATTATGATATATTTATTCTTAAGTGTACATCATTTCAGCCATGTGTGACATCTTCTTGGGGATGTAGAGGTAATACTCCATGTAGCCGGAAAGGTCCTCTATCGTGATGTCGTCGACGTAGACCCTCGCCTGCTCCGAACACGAGCGAGGGGAACCCGACGACGAAGACGACGAAGACGATGAAGACGGCGGCGAAGCTGCGGCGATGGTGGCGGTGCTGAGAGTTCTGTGAGCGTCGTCCTCGCGGCTCCTCTCGCTCTCCGACATGACGTTGCGGAGCCCCGTGAAGGAGTAAACCTCCACGCCGCTCCAGTCCCGGTGGAGGGACCCACACCGGCACTCGGATTGGGCGCCCTGGCCCGTCTCCTCCGGGGGATCTGAATCTTTCTTCTTCTTCTTCCAGGCACAGGAGCAGTGGACGTGGGGAACCTCTGCAGAGACGCCGGCGTGGCGCTCGGACAACGCTCGGAAGTCTGCGGCTTCTGCGGATGTCCGAGGTGGTGATGGTGCTCCTCCTGCTGCAGACTCTGCTCCTCCACAGGCACTTTTCTCCGGGGTGCCTTCCTCGCTCGACTGGTCTCCAGAGCGTCCTCCGTCCTGCCCGGAGGATGTCGTCGTCGCAGCGGCGGGGATCTCTTGTGCCGCCGCCGCAACACGGGTCTCATAGGCAGCGCAAGATCCAAAAACCAGAGGGGAGATGTGGCCGGCGGTGCCCGAGGAGGAGAGCTCTTTCTGGGCCGACGACGGAAGAACGGCCGCAGCGTCGCCGGCGTGACGGGGCGCCGACGGCTCGGGTGCGGCCAGCCGCTGGTGCTTCAGGCTGCTGCTGGAGGTCGACAGAGCGGAGGTCGACAGAGCGGAGGCCGCCGCGGTGCTGCAGTAGGTGAATTTGGGAGGGTGGAGGATCGGGGACTTGGACCGCCGGCGCCGCTGGGTTCTGGAAGCTCCTCTGGAAGTCTTCCTCATGCAGCTAAAGATGGAGGAGAGAGACAACATTTGGTAACAAAGTGGAGACAAAAATCATTATTTTATGGAGACGTCGTGTGACGAAATCCTCAGGATTACAGCTGCGTGTCACACAACACAAGGAGGTTTAGTTCAGGTTAAGTCTTAAAATAAAAAGCTCAACTTACCCGTGCCAGTTGTCTTTCGGACACCCGAGTTTGGGCTTCGCTCCGCTGACGTCGAGACAAACGCGAGACGCCACTCTGGAAACCGACGCCTCCGATACACTCACAGCTCCGGGTAAACTGGACAGAAAAAGAGAAACGGGAAGAAACTTTTCGGAACTTTATCGCAGAAAATGTGTCACTCACTGAGCTCAACATCACTACTGTGGCTTAGACCCTGAAACAGAGATCAACGACCTCCACGGTCTGAACGCGAGTAGCTAATTAAAAAGGAATTACGTGCTAGCTTCTGATTTATATCACCAAATGCCATCATTCCTCCATGATCGTGTAAACAGACTGTAAACAGGTTTTTACCATATTTCTTTCCAAAGTTCATGGTTACTTTCAGAGCAGCTGACAACAGAACATAACTAAAGAGACATCTCATGTCTGATCAGACTGAACCTAATGTTGTTTAAAAGTTTAAGTTATGTTAAAATGTTTATTTCAATGGAATCCGATACGTTTTTCCAGCATAAATGAAGTTCTACGGGATCTTTTGGACAGATTTCTTTGCATAAAGTAAGTGATCACAAAGTGAATGAGTTTATAGTTTGTATCGATCGGATGTAATCAACACCAGTTCTCCTGTTGATACTCTTATCGGTTCTTTTTGATTACTTTGTAAGAAAAAAAAATTGCTTCATTATTATTTTTGTTTGTAAACAAACAGTCTTTCTTGAGCACAGAGAGCGAGAGCGAGAGAGATCACGTTAACTGACATTTTGGACACAAATCTTTTTTATGTTTTTAAGAGAACTTCCTATTGGTGACAAACATACAATCTCAAATATTGCAATATTAACTCATAAATAAGGATTCAAATAATAACATTATGAGAGTGATAATTACTCCATTAAAACAAAACAGGCTCTATTTTTGACTGTTCTGTCATGGTAGCGAGCTACACAGCTTGTTCAGGTCACTCAAGATGATATACTCCACAATCAACTACTTGTGTGTTTATTAATCTCACTCCACAAGAAAACTCCCTCATTGTCCGTCTCTGGTTCAGTGAGTGCAGGTTGTTGTTATTTACCTCTCAGCGTCGACTCTCAGCTTCTTGAACGCCGTCTGCAGAGTTTCCTCCTCACAGTCCTTCCCTGCTGCCTCCATGGTGGGAGGAGGCCGCTCCGACCAGCCACCCAGCTACAACACAGCAGTGATCAATCGCATCATGTGTGGGCTTCTGCTTGATCTTAAAATCTATCGTCAGGTTTAAATCTTGCAGGTTAAATGTTACAACATCTGAGTTGGACACGTATTAAAATATTAAAGCAACAGTTAGAGATAATAAAGCCCTTAGATCCTCATAGAAAGGCTTAAATAACAATGATTCACACTGAACAAGGACGTTAAAATAGAGACAGAAATAATAATGCGTTAATGTTCTATACCCGAATCAGAATCAGCTTTATTGGCCATGTGTGCTTACGCATACATGGAATTTGTCTCCGGTTTCCACTCCGCGCTCAATGTACAAACACAAATTTACAATAAACAAGAAAAATATATGTACAAAGAATCAAAAAGGGCAGCAAAAAAATATATAAACTATAAAAAAAAACTATACGTTATTGTTCTATATGCTGACACATCATGTAATTTACAGGCTGATGGTGCCAAACATAAAAATACAAGGTGTGGATTAAATGAATAAAAACTAATTATATTATTATAATTTATATTATTATAATGTTATAATATAATAATATACATTTATATTATTATTATTATTATAGTCACAAACATAAAAGACACACCAGATGTGTATGAAATTATAAAAAACTATGATAACGTAGAGTATTTATCTGACACGTCACACTCAATAACAGACAACATTTGCTTGTAAACAGTAGATTTCATAAGAACTCCCACACACCCTGTTGGTGGCTAATGCTAGCAAGCTACTTTAGCTGCTAAGCTAAGCAGGTCACAGGACGTCTTTGTTTGTTTTTTTAAAACACAGCAGGTGATACTCACGGTTCAGGATATCCTGGTCACAGTAAAGAGAGAGAGCTTTATACCCGGGGCATAAAGGCTGTTTCCCTCGCGAAAGGGCCGTTGGATGTTGACAAACTGACGACGGCTAAAGCTAAAGCTAGAGGTGCTAACGTTAGCTTAGCTCTGTGCGACTCCGGGGAAAAACACGGACCTGTGCCTTTTATTATGTAAAGTGTTACGGCTGCTACACTCAGCACCGCAGGAATATAACTCACTAATGAATACAAACCAAAGAATAAGAAGAGAGCGCAACAGACGCGTAAAGGCCCTAACGTTGTAGCTTAAATGGAGATTCTTCTTCTCTTCTTCTCTCTTCTTGTTTACAGTCGCAGTGACTCTGCAACATCGCGCAGTCCTGGTGACGTAACCAGCCATAAAAAAACAACACCCTGACGTCACTCTCTGCTGTTATTTAATTTAATGTTTCACACATCATTTACCAGTGATGCTTCCACATTGATGCTTCATTATGATCAACTTATGTAAAATATATAATTCTATAATGAACCATGTTGCACAATGAGGACTTTGGTTCCTCTATTGGCTAAAATAGAATGCTGTTGGGTAGATACACATGTAAATAGCTGTTTGTAGTACACAATTTGAACATTATAAATATAACATTTAATTAATTGTAAACGTATTGATTATATAAATTGTAAATACATAAATGTAAAAAAAGAGTTTCCTCCATTCTCACTGGATCTTTTATGTGAATTTAAAGAATTAAGACTCTGAAACTTACAAACACTAAAAAAGTATTCAGAATCAGAATCAGAACCGTTTATTGCCAAGGAAGTTTCCACCTACAAGGAGTTTGTCGTGACGGGTGGTGTGTACCATTTAACAATAAACAATAACATTAAACATTAAACTATCAACAACAATCAACACAATGCACGAAATAGAAACATTAAAATTTACAATAAAGTATAAAATAAAGTGCACAACAAAACAGATAACAGGACTGTAAAACAAGTGAAGTGTAGGTGAAATGTTAAAAGTGACGAGTGTGTTTAAATAAAGAAACAGGGATGTGCAGGGGAGAGACCAGAAGGAAATGTCCTGGGGAGGACAGAGTCAGTGGACCCGGGCTCTGTTCATGAGCCCGACTGCCGACGGGAAGAAACTGTTTGTGTGCCGTGAGGTCTTGGTCCTGATGGACCGCAGCCTCCTGCCAGATGGAAGGGGCACAAACAGTTCATGTCCAGGGTGGGAGGGGTCAGCTACAATCCTTCTTGCTCGCTTCAGGGTTCTTAAAGTGAACAAGTCCTGGAGGGACGGCAGATTGCAGCCAATCACCTCTCAGCAGAGCGAATGATGCGCTGCAGTCTGTCCTTGTCCTTGGCAGTGGCTGCAGCGTACCAGACGGTGATGGAGGAGCAGAGGATGGACTCAATGATGGCTCTATAGAAATGCACCAACATTGTCTTTGGCAGGTTGAATTTCTTCAGCTGCCTCAAGAAGTACATCCTCCGATTACAACCGTCGTTGAACTCTTTAAAGAATAACATGTGTTTGTTAATATTCTTGTTTCTGTACCATTCTGTTGAGTACATTTCTGCAAAGTTTGTGTATTTGAATGTTTTTTTTCAATGAAGATTGAAAATGTAAATAAAGTTAGAAAATATCCAACTTTACCTTCATGTTACAGACATCCAGACCGTCTTGTGCTGTGGAGAACAACCTTTGGCACATCCTCCCCATCTACTGCATGACAGCCACAAAAATAAATCAATAGAAATCATCAATAGAAATAAGTAAATAAGTATATTTACTCAAGTGCAGTATTTAAATGAAACTGCAGTTCAAAGCGAAAAAGTGTAATAAAAAAATGTAGCAAAATATAGACAAAACATTTTATCAAGAAGGTGCAAAAAAACAAATGTACACAATGCCAAACAATGCAAACAGACGACCTGTAAGTGTATGTATTACAGTAAGGTGCCAAACATGTAACGTTGTATAAGTATGCAAAGCGCACTTCTCTGGTTCCCGATCGGCTGATACAGGATGTTTCCTACTGTTGGGTGAATACATATGTATTTGTCGTCTTGTTGTATGAAACAAAACATAAAAGAAGACAATCAAGTGATCATACAGGAAAAAATAAAGTCGGATTCAAAACAATGAGGAATAAATTAAAGAAATAAAAAAAACAAATGTAAAAAGAGTAAGACATAAAGAAAACGTCTTAAATGTTACAAAATGGTTTATTGTTGAAGGAGAGTGAGTGGCTGTAATGTATATCTTTGACGGAAAATGAAAACTTTTGCTTAACAATATTATTAAATATGAAAATGTTTATGTCTTTCCAGAGTTTATTAGTGAATCTGCAGGTTTTCTGTAAATAAGAAACATCTTCAGGTTGAATTAAAACATTTTTAAAGAATTTATTTTATAAAAAAACAACCATGTCCATCATAAACAAAGGTCTTATATCATAGTTGTTCTACGTGGGAACGTGGGAACGCTTCATGAGGAGCACGTGGTAGACGTGGACCAATCAGACGGCGCCAACTGGACGTTGCTCCCGGAACGTTCTGCCTCCGTCCAATCACAGGAGATCGCGTGGAAGGCCACAGGAAGAGTCGCACCTCTCGACCAATAAGAGCTCCGACATAGTGTTACGCAGCACACACCGGAAAAGACAAAAAAGAAAAAGCCACACACGTACAGTCAGTTTACCGGCGTCTGTATCGAAGAAGTCCTTTCTTTATTTAGTCTTAAAAAGGTTTGAAAACGAACCGAAAGATGTTGTCGTTAAGCGGGCTGTCGGTGGCTCTCGCGCTCGCTCTGTTTCCCGGTTCCGGTGAAGCCCTGAAAGAAGGAGATTGTGAAGGTAGGCTGTGTCTGCTAGCTTCGGTTAGCATTAGCTACAGCGTTAAAACTGAATAGTGTGTGGAGCTTCACCAACTTTAAAATACAGATATTACAGGAAGTCATATGTATAGACACAGCTGGCAATGATGGAGGTTTAGTTTTAAACGGTGGTGTAATAATGTTTGTATATGTAACGTTATGTGTGTCAGACAGACAGACCTAACGTTATAGACCTAACGTTATCTGTCTCTGTCACCCTTGAATAAGATAATGAAACACGTATTTATGTCTTATATTAACCACGATAGAAACCTCATTACAGTTTTAATGATATTAAAGCTGCAGTTAACTATATTTATTTGTGAAAGATGAATCTTCTGGTTATCTCCTCTTTGTCTATAAAATGTCTGACAATAATGCAAATTATAATTTCGAAGAGTTTAGTTTATTTACAAAACAGTTGGAACACCGGTATGATTATAAGATATAACTAGAAAATGCATTTCCTGCTGAAAATGCGTTGGAATGCTGAAAGCTGAAATGAATCTCAAAAACATTGCTGAAAATAGATATCCAATTTAAAAAAAATTGCAAAAAGCTGAATAATTCAAAAAGTTGAAAGATTATAAATATGAAGTTATGTCACCCCTCTCCTGAAAGAGCTGAACATTTTGATATTCGAACGGTTTCTGTGGCTTAAAAGAATTCCAGCAGTAGTGATATTTGTTGTGGTAGAAGTATTATTCGCAGTATGAGTAGCATTTGAATAAGTACTAGTTGTAGCAGTAGTGATATTTGTAGTAGCAGTAGTAGTAGAAGTTGTCGTCGAAGTATTTGTAATTAGAAGAAGTAGTAGAAGTAGTAGTATCAGCAGTCGTACTAATAGCTGTATTAGTTGTTACTGGTTACTGGATACTGGTTATTAGTACTGGTAGTAGCAGGAATAGCAGTATTAGCAGTTGTGGTATCAGTAATAATGGTAGTGGTAGTGGTAGTAATGGCAGTAGTGGTAGTAATAATATTTATGGTAGCAGTAATAGCAGTAGCAGTAGTAGTAATAGTAGCAACAGCAAAAGTTGTAGTAGTAGTGGTAATACTAGAAATATTAGCAGTAGTAGTAGTTGTCGCAGTATTAGTAAGCGCATTCATTATTTCAACAAAAAAGCCTAATTTTGAGCGAAACGTTTAAATACAGTTAATCCATGAGGCTTTTATTTTGAAAGGGTGGGACTGGGTGGGGGAGGGAGGGGGAGAGGAGACATAATCATCATGTTTGACACATAAACAGAGGTTATTAAATGACAGGCTTCATCACAAGCAGTTCAGTTAGAATTCACTCTCTGGGGCTTTTATTTTGAAATGGGGTGTGGGGGAGAGGAGACAGAATCATAATGTTAGATAAACACAAACCGGTTATTACATGACAGGCTCATCACAAGCATTTCAGTTAGGATTCATTCTGTGGGGCTTTTATTTTAAAATGGCATGTGTGTGTGTGTGTGTGGGGGGTGGGTGGGGTGGAGGAGGGGGGAAAGACCTCTAAAGATCCCTAAGACCTGAATGACTGTATGAGAGAATGAGAATGAGAGATGTGTCTGTAGTGTAAAAAATGTGGCTTAACTGGCGATCTAGAAATGGGGTACCGTGTTCTGTGGAAGATGTTTTTGAAGCAAAATTTAACATTGGTCTCTATGGAACAGAAAGTTGGTTTTCCTCTCAATTAACGGCTTCGGTGTCAAATGTGGAAATCTGTGGGATTCTACAGTACTTTTTCTACGATAAGGACAATATTAGCTACTTCTACATCCAGAAATTATGCATGAAGAGTGAAGATTGTGGACACAGTGGCAAAACACAAATGTTTTTTTCACAAGAATCTCAAGCTGCTCTTCACTCTAGCGGTGACATCACGCACTCTAAGCTGCGCAATACACACCCATTATAAAGTCAGAAAAGGGCTGAAAAATCATAAAAGTTAAATTGCTGCAGTTCAAAAAGTTTAAAAGATATCAAAAAGCTGAATCATGTTGACAATAGTTGAGGGTTTTCTCAACATTTGAAAGTTGAAATGGTGTCTGTAGCTGAAAGTAGGGCTGGGCGATAAATCGATTTAATCGATTAATTCGAATGTGTGCTTTAAGGCGATGTGTTTTATTGAAAATCGAGAAAATCGCCCCCACCCCTCCCCCCCGTTGGGTTCCCGTAGTAGAGTGCGCGCGCATTGTTTACAAACGAAAACAATGGCGGCCAGCAGTGAAGCTCTCGTTCTTAAGAGAGGGAAGAATGTGTCTTCGGTGGTCTGGAAATGGTTCGGGTTCGTGTCATCTGACACAGAACAAACAGCACCACGATGTAAGGTCTGTCTAAAAGCTATTGCTACAAAATCAAGCAGCACAACAAATTTAATGCAGCACCTCAAACAGAGGCATGCTGCCGAGTGGGAGAAGTGTTGTTGCCCTGAGGACAAGCGACGCCGCCGCCACCTCACAACAACAACCCAGCATTTTGGAGACATTCACCAACTGTACTCCGCATGAGAAGAAGAGTGCCCGGTGGAAAGCCATCACGGATGCAGTCGCGATGTATATCGCAAAAGATATGGTGCCCATATACACCGTGGAAAAGCCGGGGTTTATTCACCTTCTCAAAGCTTTGGACCCCAGATACGTGCTACCAAGCCGTAAACATTTTTCTGACGTTGCCTTGCCTCGGCTGTACAATAGTACACGCCAAAGGATCTCTGCGGAGCTGGAGGGGATGTCATTCTACTCCGCAACAACTGACCTGTGGTCCAGCAGGTTGACCCAGACACCGATCCACTTGACTGGTGGAAGCGTCACCAACTTAACTTTCCAAGGCTAAGTACTTTAGCAAAGAAATACCTCTCTGTGCCAGCTACAAGTGCCCCCTCTGAGAGGCTTTTCAGTGTGTGGGGGGGCATTGTTACATGCCACCGTGCATGCCTGAAGCCAGAGGTAGTAGACAGGCTTGTCTTCCTGGCAAAAAATATTTAGAAAAAACATGCACTACTGTTTAATACTGTTGGTTATGTTGTGAATGCACTTGATTTTGTTTACATGCACTTATTTACTGTGCAAAATATGTTATGTTGATGTTAGATCAGATGTTGCACTTTTGAAAATGTGAATGTTAAAGGGTCGCATACATTTTATTTCATGCTGTGTTTGTATCAGTGTATTCAGTTAGAAAAGCTTACTGTAAAAAGTTACATTTGCACAGTTGTTTACAATGGAAGGCTACTATTTAATGCCATTTAATGTTATGTTTAATTTAATTTTATATTTAA
This sequence comes from Melanostigma gelatinosum, assembly GCF_949748355.1. Lineage (NCBI taxonomy): Eukaryota > Metazoa > Chordata > Actinopteri > Perciformes > Zoarcidae > Melanostigma > Melanostigma gelatinosum. Next base: position 1,426,771 of record NC_136636.1, read on the forward strand.
ATGATTCAGGGAAACAAAAGAGTGACCAAATACTTTTTGTATACTACAGGCACCTTTCTACAATGTTCAGGTTTTGTTTGCACTTTATTTTTATCAACCTACTTGGGAAAATCATCACAAAATAAAATAAAAAATTGTTTTCAACAGCTTCTGTCATCTGCAAAAATTTTGGGGTGAAAAAATCGATTTAAATCGTGAATCGGATTTTTTGTAAAAAAATCGGAGATTTTTTTTTTAGGCCATATCGCCCAGCCCTAGCTGAAAGTATGAGGAAGTTGAAGGATTTGAAAGTTGAAGAAGTTTAAGAGGATTTGTAAATATTCTCCATAGAGATCCCATTAAAAAAAAGTTGCTAAAAGCTTAATAATTCAAAAAGTTTAAAGGTTAGAAATAGAAAAGGTCATAGCAGAGATGAGCTGAAGGAGCTGAACATGTTGATAGTTGAACGGTTTCTGAAGCTTAAAAAATGAAGAAGAAGAAGCGTTGCGATGAAACGGGGGACGGAAGAAATAGTGGAATAAAGAAACAGGATAACAATAGTTGGAATGCTTAACAGCATTCCAACAATGAACATAAAGTATGTGACACCTGAGAATAGGGGCAGATATGAGTAAATAGTATTTAAAATATATGTTCAATAAGTTTATGAATAACTTTATGTATTCTACAGCAATATTTACAACCTACAGAAAGATGAACCAATACTAACGACACCAACCAATACACATGTATCCATCAGGCTACACACCGGTTTACATTGATTTCAGAGTAGAGTAAGTATTTTAAGAAGTACCCGGCCGGTTAGAGTATTCAACCGTTAACATATTCTAGTAAACTGCTGCTCATAAGAGTTTCAAACACACTCTGGGAGGTTTGTAGAACCCCGATTTTAAATATTCAAATTCATGGAAAGAGTCTGCTGTCCCTCGTAGGTATTGTTTGTTTGTTCTTATGTTATGTTCTGTTACTTATTCTTTAACGGGCAACTGTCACTTTGCAGAAAAGTGTTTATTTGCTGTAAAAAGTGACGAAGTCCTGAAGGAAAGAGTAACGTTACGTAGTTGGCTTCAGGTGGATGTTTGTGTGCATAACTACCAAACCAACAGCTAAAATATCTCATTTCGCAAACTGCGAGTGTGAATTTGTCCCACAGTAGCTGCCTCTGCGCGACGTTGTCTAACTCGTATTGTCCTCTTTCTCTCAGTGTGCATAACCTTCCTAGGGAAGTTCTACCAGTCGCTGGAGGAGAACAACGTGAACTTCAACAGCGCCGACATCGAGACGGCCATCGTAAAGACCTGCAAAGACGCCAAAGGCAAAGAAAACCGCTTCGTAAGTGAACGACAGACTGATATTGGACCTGAGATGTGCGGAGAGGGACAGTTAAATATAGTTATATGGATTAATGTGACGCAATATTACCTTTCAATTTCATGTGCAACATTGTTTTCATGAATCGATTTGCAATATAACGTTCTACTTTAGTTTCCACCAGGCTCTGGTGCTGGTGTCACTTCTTCACTTTGTATTTTTACTCTTATTTAATTGTATTTTAAGACAACAATATTGAATATTTTTACTTTATTTGTTTACCTCACTCTTATTGCTATAGTCTTCTATTTTTCACAGGTGTCAGTATCATTTTACACTTAATAATTCTATTGTTATATGTTTTGTATTTTCATTCTATTGTCTTTTTTTTTTTTTTTCTGTTGTCTTTCATGAAACTTTCCTTCAGGATAAATAAAGTTCTATCTTATCTTACGTTTTAGATAATAACCCAATGAACAGACCGTGTTTAACATCTGACCAGAAACACATTCTCTCCTTGTTAGTCTTCATATTCGTATAAATATGCATCTCTATATCTTTATGATGTTAGTTGTGTGTGTATATGTGTGTGTGTGTGTGTGTGTGTGTGTGTGTGTATATCTATATATCTCTATATAGATATAGATAGTGCTGGGCAAGTTAACGCATTCATTAATTAACGCCGACAATTATTTTATCGCGCGTGAACGCATTTTTAAAATTTATTTATTTTATTGAAAGACAAGATACAATACATATCCATAACAACAAGAGGATGACAAAAACAGTGTGATAAAAGCAGCAAACATCCTATAGTCAGCTGGACATCGCTGGTGAAGTCACAGACACTCAGATCTCCGTGGTCAACTCAGTAGACTCTTACATGTTAGTGCACCTATCTGCTGACATTCACCGTAAACGCATTTAAACGCACAGATCGGGAGCGAAGGACTTTGAACGTTAGCGGAAAGATTAACGTGAGACAACATCCGGTTTCGTAACACGAACATCCGGTTTTCAGAATAAGATGCCAACAAAGTATGAATTATATTCACATTAAGTATGAAACATGCTGCATCTCGTGAACCAAATGTTATTGCCCTTTAGTTCATATAGCAGTACTTTAAAATAAAAGTGCGCAATACACTACTTTATAATTCATTGTTGAACTTTGCCATAACAATGAGATTAATCGCGATTAAATATTTTAATCGTTGCCCAGCACTATATATCTATCTATCTATACATGCACACACAGTCTTTGTGTATATATGTGTACATTAAATATATCCCATATTACTACAGAACCTCGACACTCTCACATTAACCAGATCTCTCTCACACACACACTTTTGCTGATACCTTCGTTTCTCACTCTTATACTCCATGTTGTTCTCCTCACTTTGTTCTTGTCTTACTTTGTATCATTCACTGGGTCGTATGTGTGTTCATGTACTTGTTTTCTACTCACTTTTCTAAAGGATAATGGAATACTCTGTTCACAACGGTCCTCCTTGTTTCTAGTGTTACTACATCGGGGCGACGAGTGACGCGGCCACGAAGATTATCAACGAGGTGTCGAAGCCGCTCAGCTACCACGCCCCCGTGGAGAAGATCTGTGAGAAGCTCAAGAAGAAGGACGGTCAGATCTGTGAGCTGAAATACGGTGAGGACAAAAAATATGTTTCTACTATTAAATAAAAACACTCGCAGCCAAATGTTCCATCTCTCCAAACTACAAGAATTACACATGCGTTACATACAATTAAGAAAGGTTTGTCCCAATAAATATGTATTAATATTTTAAAAATATCGGAAAATACTTTATAATTTAAAATATAATTGTTTATTATATAATATTTATTATATTAAATTGAATAATAAAGATTGATTCAAAGATAATTGACGTCTTTATGCATCACAGGGTTGCACAGATAAATAAACCATTTGCTGCAGAAAACAAAAACCCCAAAGACGATAAATAATTGCGTCAGGTCTTCAGGTCATAACTTATTGTCCTTGTGTGTCCCGTGCAGACAAACAGCTGGACCTGACCACGGTGGACCTGAAGAAGCTCAAAGTGAAGGACCTGAAGAAGATCCTGGAGGAGTGGGGCGAGTCCTGCAAAGGCTGCGCCGAAAAGTCCGACTTCATCCGCAAAATCACGGAGCTGATGCCTAAGTACGCGCCCGCAGCCGCCAAAGCACGGACTGACCTGTAACCAAAAAACACAAATCACAACCACACAACTTTGGACTTGACTGGGAACCGGACCGCTATCCAGGAAGAGGAGGACCAGGAGAGGAAGAGGAGGAGTTTGTCTGGGGTAGTTTTTTGTTTTTGGAGGTGTACGCTCACCTGGTAATCCTTCCCTGCTTCAGAAGTACAGATATCGGTATAAGTCCTACACTATACTTTCAATCCATGTGTCAAGAATGAACTCATTAAAGGGGAATTACGAGCATTGTTTTTATTTTTTTTTCTTATGTCATCGATACGGTTCACAGTAAACGTTTGCTGATTCTCCAACACACAGATATTTGAAAACTGCTGGAAGGTAAAGTGACGGCTTCCTGTTTCACAAACCAACTCGTCTTCACTCGTCTTCACTTCTCCGGCCAATGAAGTCTTAACGGCAAGATGCTTTTTTTTAAATTTTTTAAAATAAAACTTCACCCCGATTTTTCCGGTGATGCCCCGCCGACGAGTGAACACGGATGTTGTTCAACTGATACTTAAAGCTCTCTTTTTTTCGCCAAGTCTATCTTCAAACAATTACGACATATTATGTGCATCAAAATAATGATCAGTCGCTCTCATCATGCAGTTCCCTTTCTGATGTGGACGATGCTGCCGAGGACGTTGGCGCATATTTTCACAATAACGAGGTGAAATGATTACAGCCACCAAACAAGCTGTTGAATATGTGTGAACCCGGAGAAAAAGAATGAACCGATCCTTAAAGACCCGAGTTCAGATCTTCAACATCAGTCTTTTTGTTTCAATCTATTCTTAACAAAGTCACCCATATTCAAAGTGTGCCGTTATGTTTAAAGAGAAGTTACCTTCCTGTTCTGTGTCACATTCATGACACTGAAGTGTGTCGTCACCAATAATCCACGGGTTCAACTTTATTTTACGTGATGCCTGCTGGTAATTGGTGCATTCATTTAAACACAGGTGCTACATGACACGTGTCATTAACAAGCGTCCAGTGAAGAAACGCTCCTGCTTTCTCTTTCTTCAAACCAATCGCCATCGTTTAAAGGAAGCAGCGACTGTGAACTAGGAGTTAATGTGAATCAGACCGTTCACTGGTACGTCGCCACAAAATAACCAAATCGCCCGAGATGTTTGATAACGCACCTGAAATGGAAAAATGTGTCAGACGTCGTGGGCAAAGCAAGCGTTACTCGATTAGAAAGTATGATGCCGTAAGTGAGCAAACAATAACTTTATTTATAAAGCAGCTTAACAGTCTACAAAGTGCTCTGTGAGGCAATGTTAAAAAAAACTAAGTTACAATTTAAATCCAGATGAAATCGGTGCAATAAAACTCAACCGATGAGAACAAACTAGGAAATATAATAAAATAAAGCAGTAAAAAGACATCACATAATGCCAGGCTGTACAAATTATTCTTTTTTAGGGATGTTTTTGTACAAACTTTAAGTTTAGAGTTTTACACAAAGCTAAGAACTGAGTATGGGTGACTTATGTTAAAGCACGTGTGACTCATCTTTGACAAAACAAAGTACAATAAATATTACGGATATATATATACATATATATATATATACACTAATAGGTGAACATTGTTCTGATCTGGGTACCAGGTGGTTTCTGTGGTGATGTATATCCTCATGTTGGTGTTTGTGAACGTAACTCGTTAAATGCTCCTGCTCTCCTGCTGGCCCACGTTTCTCTCCTGAGCAGCGTCGGTTGATCAGCTGCAGTTTAACACAATCGGGAGTTCAATTCTAGGATTGTTAAATTTACAAGAAAATAAATAAAGTTGACTGTTAACGAACGTTCAAAATGTTTTGAGTTCAGCTGTTCGCAAGAATATTTATGGTTCCTGAAACATGGAGGGAAGTAACTATGTATGCGTTTTCTTCCACATGTTGCGCACACACACACACACACACACTCAGAATGTAGATTTTGTTTGATGTAATAGAAACACGATAAAATGTTTGTTTTTACTTGAAATGGGAAATGAAAACTTAAAATATGCCGTTTGTTTCACATTGACCTTTTTTTCATGTCATTTGTTACGACTGTACTATTCCACTTTTTCATTAAATATAAAAAGCCACGTTGAGCAGAGGATCGTATTGTTTCATTAAGTTAAGCAACAAGTGTAAAGTGAATGTTTGAGCTCTGGATCTAAAAAAACTGATTCCAAATAGCTTTAAAGTTCCTCAAACTATGTTCTGTATCAAAATATTTAATATTAACGTGTCTGGATTCACCATATGAATATTCAATGTTATTTATTACATTAAATAAAAGTTGAATGAGCCATAAACTTGATATTTACAGAATATTAAAAGGTACGAGAGGATTACAACAAGTAAAGACAAATGAAACAAATCAGATATTGTTGTCAAAGTCTTATATAGAAATAGAACAAATGGTGTTATGATCATCACACACATGCAGATACCCTTTGACGTCCTTTTCTACTAAATAGCCTCCAAGTTGCAGTATCTATAGTATATTTACTTTATATATTTCTATTTTATGCTACATTTCAGAGGGAAATATTCTGCGTCTGCTGCACAACATTTATGTGACTAGTTGAATAAAAACAGATTCATATTTACATACAAACCACATCTGCTTTCTGGACCAGATGCAAAATAAAAACGCTGCTTTCACGTGAATGCACCAGTATTATTAATAATAGATTTTCCGGTATATATAATAATACAATATCGTTCAATCCATTATTAACACTGACTACTTTTACTTTTGATACTTTGAGTACATTTTGCTGATATTACACTTTGAATGTAAGACTTTTACTCGTACCAACTGAGTACTTTAATACTTTTACTTTTTATTGTGATGATGAAATGTAGTTTAAAGAGTAAATGTTTCTATAACAGGATTTATTGTCATGTTAGATGGTGTAATCCTGATGGCTTCCTTTATCGTTTGTTCATGTATTGCATCAAAAATAATTATTTGAGACGTTTGCATTTATTATAAAAGTTTACATTTAAACTAAAAGATTTATAATTAAAAACACGACTTCTGTCCAAATCTTATTCTCTTCAACAACAAAAAAGTATTAGATAAAGCATTGTAAATAATAATGATCCCGATGGCGTTCTTTCATGTATTGTTTTAAAAATAATTATTTGAGACCATTTGCATTTATTATAAAAGTTTACATTTAAACTTTAAAAACATGACTTCTGTCCAAATCTTATTTTCTTTCAAATAAAGAAATAAAATCAATAATAATAAAAAAACAGGTATTGGTCCCGCTTTGAAAATACATAAGTAATGTAATAAAATAGCTGTATTGTTTCTATGTCCCAAAAATAAATTTGAGCGTGTGACGTCAAGACGTCCGCCGACGTCGCGTCATCGCGCGCTCCGCCCTCCTCGGGGGGAAAGCGCACATTCCTATTGTCCAAGATGGCGGCGTAGGAGCAGACCCCTCAGAGGGCTGACATGTTTTTAAACGAGTTTACGCTTTTATTCGGACATTATATGTGAGTATTTAAACGTCCAGGCAGCGGTTAGCGTTTCTTTACCGGAGCGGTCGTCGCCTGCCACGTCGGAATTCGCTGCGCAGGCGCGGGAACGTTTGAGCTCCCAGCATCCTTTGAAAAGATGAAGAGGCAGGCCGGGAGAGAGACGAGTCCGTCCAGGGCCGCCACTAAACGGATCCGAGAGCGGGAGAGCTCGCGGAGAGAGGAGCTACCGCTCCCGCCGCCTCCGTTGGCTCTGCTGCTGGCGGAGAGCCGGAGCTACCACCGACGGAGCCGGAGCCGGGAGCGAGAGAAACCGCGGCTACGAGAGGAGCGAGCGGCGGAGATCCATCACCGACACGAGCTCAGCCTCCTCGGTCGCCCCCCGCTGCGAACCACGACGTCTGCGGCGTCAACGGCCGCAGTGGAGCAGCAGCTCCCAACCGCCAGACCCGGCACCCTGGAGTACAAGACGCTGCTCATCAGCAACCTGGGCTCGCAGGTGTCGGACGAGCACGTGGAGGACGCGCTGTTTCACGAGTTCAAAAAGTTCGGCGACGTCAGCGTGAAACTGTCGCACACGCCGGAGCTCGGCCGGATCGCATACGTGAATTTCCGGCACCCGGAGGACGCCAAAGAGGCCCGGCACGCCAAATCCTCCAGGTTTGGTTTCATCTTCTTCTTCCTTTCTTTTTTTGATGTTTATTGGCGGTTGGTAAATAATGAATTGGTGCATTACCGCCACCAACCGGTGTGGAGTGTGGATCAGGATGTCTACGTTAGTAGTTTAGTATAAAACATTAAAATAAAGAAAATATTAAAGAAACAAAACAACTGGCTCATATTTCAGGTTTGGTTTCTTCTTCTTCTCATCTTCCTCCTTTTCTTCCCTCCTCTTCTTTCTTCTTCTTCTTCTTCTTTCAGTTTAATGGTGGACTACAAACACCAACGTTTGCGGTGCATTCCGGCACCTAACTGTACAGTGTGTAACATCATGACTTTATGACGGTTGTCATTTAAGCACAATAATAAAGTTATTTATAAATAAGCGTTGAGTCCTGTATGTCCTCATCTTTAATGTACAGAAAGTGAACTCTTCTTTTCTACTTCTCTCACTCTTGACTCCAGGTTGGTTCTGGGCGATCGACAGCTTAAAATCGAGCCCATGTACGTGAGGAGGCGGAGCGTTACACCGCCGCCGGACGCCGGGTATTTGCCCCTCCACGCTCCGTACCCTTACCGGCAGCGCTCGGTGTCCCCACCGGCTCCCGGTGTGAGCAGAGACATCAGAGACATCCGAGACATCAGAGCTCGACACTACGCCCTGGAGACCCTGGGGCTCAACAGAGAGAGGGAGAGGCTGTTGGATTATTACGGCATGCTGGACGAGAGAGGCCGACCGTATGGCTTCCCCCCGATGCCGGTGGTGGAGGATTTAAAACCAGAGGATGACCAGAGGGCGACCAGCAACCTGTTCATCGGCAACCTGGATGGCAACGTGTCGGAGGCGGAACTGAGGAGAGGGTTCGACAAGTACGGCGTCATCGAGGACGTCGTGATCAAACGGCCGGCGCGTGGACAAGGCGGCGCGTACGCTTTCGTGAAGTTCCAGAACCTGGACATGGCCCACCGGGCCAAAGTGGCCATGCAGGGGCGGCTGATGGGGGGCAACCCGATAAAGATCGGCTACGGAAAAGCCAACCCCACCACGCGTCTCTGGGTCGGCGGCCTCGGGTCCGGGAACTCCCTCGCCGCGCTCGCTCGGGAGTTCGACCGCTTTGGAAGTATACGGAACATCGACTACGTGAAGGGGGACAGTTTTGCTTACATTCAGTACGAGAGTTTGGACGCCTCCCAGGCCGCCTGCACCCAGATGAGGGGGTTCCCGTTGGGGGGACCCGAGCGGCGTCTGAGGGTGGACTTTGCTAAAGTCGAGGAGAGCCCCTCTCGGCCGTTTCCCACCGGTTACCAGCCCCCCGTCGCAGCCCACTACGAACTCCTCGGAGAGGCTGCCGTCTACAGCCGCCATCGCAGCCTGGAGCGAGAGCTGAGAGGAGTCAGGGACCGCTCGCCGCCGCCGCCGCCGCCGCCCTCCCACAGCCTCCCACTCCAGAGGGAGAGAGAGAGGGTTGTGTTGGAGAGGGACTACCCAGTCAGCCCCACCCGCAGCCTGGAGAGGAGACCGGTAGGAGTGGAAGCGTTCGGGAGGAGTGCGAGAGGAGCAAGGAGCCGGAGCAGGAGCAGGGAGCGGTGGCTGAAGGAGAGGGAGGAGAGGCGGAGCAGCAGGAGGAGGAGCAGGAGTGCGTCCTCCACCGACCGGCTGACGGAGGAGCGGGGGAAGGAGAGGGGGAGGTCGAGGGTCAGAGGTCAGGGAGGCGTCGCCGTGTCTCCCGACGCGAGCCCCGACCGAGCGAGGGTCCGCGCTCCCGACTCCACCACCGAGCCGAGAGACCACTCGCCCGAGAACGGAGGAGGAGGCGGGCGACACTCTGCGGCCGCCAACGAAGAAGATCCGCCGTCCGGCCGCCACCACGGCAGCAAAAGATCCGGCGAGCATCTCAACAACCATCACCATCGAAACAGCGAGGTCGTCGCTGTCACCGCTGCTGCCGCCATCCACACGGACACCTCCTCCTCTCCCGGCACGCTGTCCGAGTTCGCCCAGGCATCGCTCGCTAAAACGTGGCACGGCTTCTTCGCCCTCAAGAACAGCAGTTTCCCCGCCAACCTGTACATGCTCGAGGGCGGCTCGTCGTTCTTCAACGCCGTGATGAGGGACACCCGGAAGAAGCCGTCGCCGCAGAGCCAGAACCAGAACCTCCAGAACCAACCGGGCCAGCTGAAGATCGCCCAGCGGCTCCGCATGGACCAGACGCGACTGGACGAGGTGTCGCGGCGCGTCAAGCTCGGGCGTCCCGACGGGTACGCCGTGCTGCTGGCCCTCCAGGGCCCCATCGACCGACAGGCGCCGCCTGCGGTCCCCGAGCCGGGTCTGCAGGCGCGCTTGCTCCGACACCTGGTGACCTACCTGCGCAACAAGGAGGCGGCCGGCGTCGTGAGCCTGCCGGGCGCTAAAGAAGGAGGTCCCGGGGCCATGCTGTACGCGTTCCCCCCCGGAGTGTTCTCGCAACAGTACCTGCAGGCGGCCAAGAGGACTGTGGGTAATCTGGACGAGGAGCACATGGTCGTCGTGATCGTCAATGACACTAACTGACACTGAGGCGCTTCACGGAGACACAAACACGACTACACAATACTTCCATGTTGTTGTTTTTAGATGCATTTTATGCTTTTATTCAGTATCTTATCAATGACGCTACATCTCTTATTACTTTATATCACTGAACTTGTCACATTTACAGGTGATGATTTTACGTGACGGGTCGTTTTAAACACTTAAAGGCCGTTAAAGTTCAGTATTCTGCACACACTGTTGCTTTTATACTCTTAAGCTGTAACGTACAAACACCAAACCTTTGATTCAAATGCTCGTTTACGCTGTTTTATCTTTTCATCAGGTTATGTATATCACACATACGCTGAGGTTTTTATACAAAGTGATTGTACTACAATGATATCTGACTCCACAGCCCGTAGAGACAGGAGGGACTTCCTGAACTCGGCCCTGTGACTGTATGTTTTAACATCGATCTGTGTTTTTATCAATGAACCATTCCAGTTTCTGTTCTTTTAGAGGTGCGAGTGTGTTGTTGCATGAAAAAGAAGTTATGTTTTGTCTCTGTTTGCTGGAGGTCACGTGATCAGCTGTCATACTGGTGCGAGGTCCGATCATCACGGTTGGGATTTTATATTGTATACAGACTTCTTACTAGATCTGAATGCATCTCATCCATCCTCCTCGTTTTCTTTACCTTGTTTCAAAGTGTGTTCGTATGATGGTTCTGCTCACAGTCGGTGTTCTGCTTCAGTAGATGTTCTGCTGTGGATTCATTTACTTTCTGTCAGACGGACCTGCAGCTGTTCTCTATGATCTCCACACACACACACACACACACACACACACACCAGACTCCCTCCATATGAACGGTGGTCTAACCTCAGCACTGGAGCAGCAGCTCTCCTGCTGCCTGCATCTCTCACTGCGTTTGTTCTTGTGTGACTTTGGTGTTTTAAAGGTTTTGGGTTTAACGGGTTTGTTCAGATTCACATAAAGATGTTTTTGTTTGGTGGTTTTGAAGAGAACAAAGACTGATATGACGGTTTATGTTCTCCGTCTGACAGCAAGGTAAAGAGGTGAAAACATAAATATCACGCTTATTCAAACGGATTGTTTTAAGAGTCCAGAACACTTCCACAGCAGAACATCTGCTGAGAAGAACCATCATACTAACGCACTTTAAAACATCAGTGCTGTCCCTTTAAATGCATCCTCATTTACACCTTCGATTACTTCTAGAAATATTCAAACACGTGTGTGGTAATTTAGTTTCAACTCACAATCTCTTTAAGTGTCTCCAGCTGTAACCTCTACTACTACAACACTCCGGCCCGATGATCATGAATGAAATCGATCTCAGCGGTGAAATGATCAGAGACATCATGTGTGCTGCTGTTCACTGAGGGAGAATGCGTGTGGATGGTGTGCGACGCCTCACGTAGTCCGGGTGCTTTATTACGTCTGAAGAACTCTTTCAGCCCCATCATGTTCACTACATTTATTGTTTTATTGTTTTTTACATACGCCGGGTTGTTTCTGTAAAACCTCTCGAGGAAACTGAGTCAGGTTTGAACACAGTCTGTTTTTATCCAACTGGAGCAGAAGTGATGAAGAGAATAAAGAAGAGCGAGACGGAAGATAAACATGTTTTTATTTTATTCTCTTTCGTTTCTGTTTCTTTTCTTACAGGAGGAGCTAAAATACACATCAAGAGCTTAACGAACGTGTTCACTGCAAATAACAAACTCAACTGATTTATCTTTTATTTATTCAGAATTTGGTCTTTAAAATGTCAGAAGAAAAGTACATTTTGAATTATTACAGTTTCTGTAATAATTCAAAATACTTTAAAAAGTGAATATTTTCTGGTTTCTCTCGTCTGAAGATAAACTAAATATTTGTTCATGTTGAGCTTTAAAGAAACTGATTTACATGTTTATACCATTTCTGACCCTTTATAGATCAAACGACAATAACAGGAATCTTTAGTTATTAGTTACTGTAGACAAGTTCAACTTCATACTCTCAGTGGTGGAAAGTAATCCGGTACATTTAAATACAGCTTAGAAGTACATGTTGTACTTTGTTTACTCTTTGTTTATCTGACGGTGAATTATTTGTCACTCAAACATGTTTGTGAGAACAGAGAAGAGCGTTTATTCAGTGGAGTAAAACCAGACGCACTTGTTAAACACACACATGTGGACTCTAGAATGAGTCTGAATGAGGTGGACTACATGTCCCTCTTGTCCCCTTCAGTCCTGATCATGTTTAGAACTCAGACTGGACAGAAAGAGGTTCAGGGCTCTTCATAGAAAGTCCTGAAGAGTTTATCTGCAGCAGAACAACACGATCAAGACAGAAAGCTCCAGGTGTGACTCTGTGTTGTTTCCTCCTAGTTCGTCTCTCCTCTCCCATAGCTTCTGGTCTCAGCTTCTGGTCTCAGCCTCATGTCTCGTTGATCTTCAGCAGCTCCACAAGTCCTTCGTTCAGAGCGTTCGGGTGAAAGAGCCGGTCAGGGTGAGGGTAGGCCACGTGTCTGTGTGTGTCCTCCCACGTCTCTCTCTCTCTGTGTCCTCCCCCGTCTCTCTCTCTCTCTGTGTCCTCCCCCGTCTCTCTCTCTCTCTGTGTCCTCCCCCGTCTCTCTGTGTCCTCCCCCGTCTCTCTCTCTCTCTGTGTCCTCCCCCGTCTCTCTCTCTCTCTGTGTGTCCTCCCCCATCTCTCTCTGTGTCCTCCCCTGTCTCTCTCTCTGTGTCCTCCCCCGTCTCTCTCTCTCTGTGTCCTCCCCCGTCTCTCTCTCTCTCTCTGTGTCCTCCCCCGTCTCTCTCTCTCTCTGTGTCCTCCCCCGTCTCTCTGTGTCCTCCCCCGTCTCTCTCTCTCTCTGTGTCCTCCCCCATCTCTCTCTGTGTCCTCCCCCGTCTCTCTCTCTCTGTGTCCTCCCCCGTCTCTCTCTCTCTGTGTCCTCCCCCGTCTCTCTCTCTCTGTGCCCTCCCCCGTCTCTCTCTCTCTGTGTCCTCCCCCGTCTCTCTCTCTCTGTGTCCTCCCCTGTCTCTCTCTCTCTGTGCCCTCCCCCGTCTCTCTCTCTCTTTGTCCTCCCCCGTCTCTCTCTCTCTCTCTCTTTGTCCTCCCCCGTCTCTCTCTCTCTCTCTCTCTCTGTCCTTCCCCGTCTCTCTCTCTCTCTCTCTCTCTCTCTCTGTGTCCTCCCCCGTCTCTCTCTCTCTGTCCTCCCCCGTCTCTCTCTCTCTCTGTCCTACCCCGTGCTCGTTGACTGTATTTCCCATGAGCCTCGTGGGCTCCTCAGCAGGGTAGACGGGACCTGAAGTGGGTCAGAGTGTTTCAGACCAGCTTCTGGAGCCGGTGAAGGGTTCAGGGTTCACAGACCCCTTCATGCCCAGATAGAGGCGTTCTAACCCTGTTTGAGACCCTAGAACGTCTACCCGGGTCCGGACCTGTAAGAACCCCCAGGAACACTGGTTCTTTGAGTTATTTCGATGGCTCATACTTAAAATTGGAACGATACAGAGAAGATTAGCATGGATGATGACATGCAAACTCGTGAGACGTTCAATTTTGCTGCAAATTATGATTTGTTTATGAATATCTTTCATATTTTTTTCATATTTGGGGGGGAAACAGCGCCACCGTGGCCGCTGTCGGTACTGCAGTCGTACTGCAGCAGCAGAGCAGAGCTCCTTCACTAGGTTAGGGTTAGTTAGTGAGTTAGTTAGTGAGTTAGTGAGTTAGTTAGAGCCGTGGCTTTCTTGTGAAAGGCACGAGGAGCATCTAAAAAGACCCGGGAGCTTCTTTATTGGAAAGCATAACTTGTCCATAATACTGGACGTTTGCAGTTATTTAATAAGATACGATATTTGAGATACCTTTTGGAAATTATGTATTTCATCATTTGTTTGAGACACAAACCTTTGTCTCAATCTCAGAGAATATTCATGTTTTTTTCTCAGAATATAATGATTCATTTTATTTTGTCCACAATGGTTCTAATATTCCGTCCTAAATAATAATAAAAAGATTATTAATAGAGACCACTACAGTCTGATGAGATGAATCACCTCCGTGGTACCTTTTTGAGATCCCGGTTTGTGTTGAAGTCCATTTATCATGCAGCGCTGTTCACGTTATTGTGTCCACTCCCATGTCTGATCTCACGATTTATAACTGATCTGAGGACGGGACATGTGTGACCACCAGGGGGCAGTGCAGGCTAAGGAAAGGAAACAGGCTTCAGTCATCTTAACTGGGATTCAACTGTGAACTCAAACTGACAAACTAGTTCCCAGTGACATCGAAAGGCTCTTTATTTTGTCCAAACCTTTGTGGAAAAGTTCATTTTATTGGTTTTTGCATTCCCTGTAGTTTGTATTTAGTGAATTAAACTACACTTGTTTTCCCACCAGAGGTTTTTTTTTTGTTTATCATTCAAACACCTTAATGTGAAGTTTGTTTCATAGAATTACTGCTGAAAATGAGCTAAACTGCACATGCAGATGTACAAGATGCAACAACTTTGAATTATCAAGAAACTTGATCAGGCGCATTTATATTAATGCTAGAAAATAAGAGAATTATCATTTGTATATCTACTTTTTATCGGAGAGCCCTTCCTGCTTTTACATTGTTTAATTTGACTTTAGTTGTCTTCTTATTTCAGTTTTTATGAATCATAAAAACTTTATTGTAATTGATTTTAAAAAGTCCAGACTTCAGATTTAATTGAGAGGATTTGAGTTATCTTGTGATCTCAGATTTAAAATATTTTCTGATTTTCTGAAAGTCAACAAATATGCCTAACTTTCCAGAGACCTGGTTGGTTTGCTGGTGTCGTCCTCCTCGTTCTGCTTCATATGAGGGAGGTGACTGGATTTTATCTTCATGCATTCTGACTAATTCTGTGGGTGGTGATACATTTGCACTTTGTGTGAGCGTCAAAGATCGAGTGGAAGACATGGGCGGTGAATTCTCCTGTAGCTTCCCACAAGAGGAATATGACAGCATTGCTCTTCAGCTTTATGAAGCTGCTTCACAGCAGCCGTGCCTCATACCAGACGTCGGCATAGATTTGAATCTGCTGAAGTATTCTGGTATCGACTCCAACGCTGTGCTGCAGAGTTACTCTGATGATCTGATCAACAAGGTGCCAAACTACATCCAGAAGTTGGGATCTGGTTTGGGTTCGATCACTTCATTCCCAAACGCTGTTGGACTCGGAGCATTGGTGATTTCCATGATCATGGAGATCAGCATGAAGAGCACAGCTGATCATTCATACAGCATGTTCCTGCGAGTATTTGGTGAAGAGAAAGCCTCAGGCGTTCGCGACACAATGTCAGAGTATGTGAAGCGCCATCGAATGTACGTGAACGATGACCGACTACTACAGATGGAAATACAGAGACTGGAGAAGCAGCTGAGCAACCATCTCACCGTCCTCAGGAACTCCCTGCTGCTTGACGGACAGATGAGGAGCCGTGGGTTCAACATCTGGGTGAATGGAGCCTCCTTCCACGTCCAGATGTTGATCCACGAGGCTCGACTGAACGTTCAGACCGGCATCAGTACAACAGACTCTGTTCATACAATCCAAAGTGCCATCACTACGTATATGCTGGACCTGAAGAATTTACTGGGGAAATACAAGACTCGTGAGCAGCACGACTCGCATCTCTGAGAGATACTTTTGGGTTACGATGGATGCACAATGTGCACATTCAGTTTTGGAAACGATAACAGGAATTGTCAACAAATGAGTTTATGTTGGAGAAACACGATTCATTCGCTCTGCCTTCAGCCCGTTAGTTTAGTTCAACTCACAGTTCACTGACCTAAAGCTTCACTGATCGAGAGCACGTTACACAGTAATGGGCAACAAACGTGATGCAAATGTGATGATAATAGGCTGATTTTGTAATTGTCTTGTAAATCCTGATTGGATCAACACCAAGTCAAGCCGTCAATCAAGAGCAAGCAGTGAAGAGCACCTGTGACACGCAGAGAGATATCAAAGCATCAGTCAGTGTAACCGGCATCGTGTTGCAACAACACATTGTCAACAAACATATTGTCTCAAAACATCAGAGTACAGTAGAGTAGAGTACAGTAGGTTGAAAAGAAATCGTAAAAGTCATCAAATCAAAAATGTAATAAAGAAGTCAAACCACAGAATGTTAGAAAGTCATTATAGTGTCACAAAAGCAACAAAAAGTCATATTGTAGTATTTTTAATAAAATCATAGTATAGTACATTTAAAAAAAAAGTAATTAAAAAGTATATGAATGTTGAAAAAAGTCCTAAAAGTTCTAAATCGTACGTTTAAAATTAGAAAAGGTAATAGCATGAAATGTTGATGAACTTAACATATGTCATAGAAATGTAATTTGAAGTCATATTGTAAAATGTCGGAGGAGGAGGAGGAGGAGGAGGAGGAGGAGGAATCAGCTCTGTGGACAGCTCTGCGGTGTGATACAGGCGGCAATGAAAAGAACAGTTTACATGAATGCACAAAGTGATATTTCCACAGAATGAAAGCATGCAGCTGTAGCTCAGGTATGAGAATCACTGGACTCACTGGAAATGTCCCGCTAGAGGCTCGGAACAGAGTCTGGAGAGCGCGAGACCATCGTACGCTCCTTCACTTTCAATGGAAAAAAAAGACTTCCTGTATTTACAGGAAGTGGTCAAACTGACAAAGGAAGTAGTTTTCAAAAAATAAAAGACCCCAACTGAGAACTGTGTGATAACGTTCTCAGATAAGGTTTGTCAGTTACAGTTCAAATACAACTTGTAGGACGAGAGTAGCACTTAATATTAATTATCATACATTTTATTTGTAAAGCCCTTCAAAAGGCACTCAAAGACACTTGACATGGTCAAAACAAATAAAAGCAAACTAGAGAAGTGGCTGCTACTGCCGGAAGACGTTGAAATAAATATGCCTCAATCTTAACCAGTAGATATAATATTCACATCCTCACACTCCTTTATCACGGGTTCGACCTTCAGCCTGAGGCCGTGGCTGCATGCTGCAGATGGTGGTTTAGAGGAGGAACTGCTGGTCCAGCCTGCCTCAGTGCTTCACCTGTTATCATGTCTTATCTCCTCTTCCTCCTCAGACCCTCAGGAGTAACCATTACAAAAATCCAACTTTCAATTATTTTTAGTTTAAAGTTCTCTTTGTCTTTGGCTGTTTAATTATCCCGCTAACGACTCATTCTAGTCTCCAGCTGCTGAATGAATGATCGCTCCCATTAATCTGTTCATCTCCAGTATATCCCCCCCCCCCCCCCCCCATGAACCCTTCAATCAGACCTGAGGACAGCTGTTTGAACTCTTGATTGCACCAGAACACACATGCCACCAGCTTGTGTGTCGCAAACCTTCTTTTATTGTGAAAGGACACAATGTTTCAGTAAATTTGACCCAAAACCACAAACGTCAACCTCAGGATGGCGCTAGAGGAGAAGTGAAGGGTTCTCAGCGCGTCCGCACTGCTCCCACGGCTGCAAGTTACAGATTTCATTCCTTCCTTTCTTGTTCTTCGCTCCTCGTTCCCTTTTGTAGGACGTGATGGACGATCCTGGTCTCCAGAGATCTATAAGAGTTTGGCTGCCTCTCCCCCCCCCCCTTATGTCTAGAACTTGGCATTTCTCTACCAAAGCAAATGCCACATATGTAAGTAATATATAAGTGTGTGTGTGTGTGTGTGTGTGTGTGTGTGTGTGTGTACAGCCATTGTGACCTTCTACGGGAACATTTTTTTAAGATGATTGTTTTTTCTTTTTCTTAAACCAGTGTCCATGCGTACTGTACATCTCCACTGCTCCTAGCCTCCTCATCATCCCCATCACTCCTCCTCCTCCTCCTCCTCCTCCTCCTCCTCCTCCTCCTCCTCCTCCTCCTCCTCCTCTTCTTCGTCTTTTATTGCAACCACTACCCCCATCAATCGCACCCTCACCTCTCATATCCCTCCTCCCCTCCTCTTCTCTTCTTCTGTCAGTTCTTGATGGATAAGGTCTTGTGATTGCCTTGCCAGACCTCTGGAGCATCTGCCCCTTTGGGACTGTGGTGTGTGTGTGTGTGTGTGTGTGTGTGTGTTGTCCCTGGCCCCCAGAGTTGATTGGATTGGATTGCATTTACAGGCAGACGGGCCGGATGGATGAACAAAGCAGCGGCAGTGAGGCCAGCACTCAAGCTCAGACACAAGCTGTGTGCGTGTGTGTGTGTGTGTGTGTGTGTGTGTGTGTGTGTGTGTGTGTGTGTGTGTAGGTAGCATGTCCTTTGTCTTTTTCACAATAATCCAAATAAGCACTTTCTTGTTCACATGTTGTTTATGTTTTAGATGTTCGAGGAATGTGCCCTGAAGTTGCTTTAGTTCCATTCTCCACATGAGTTAGTTCATCAGCATCTTATACTTGTGACATAGTTCAGCATCATCGTGAAATGTTTTCCAGCGTTCGACACTGAAGCTGTTGGTGATTAAAGTCATGAAGCTTTAAAAACTAAATCATATAAAGTGAGCATGAGAGCTCTAAAGACAGCAGCGTCTCGTCCCTTTAATACAAAAAAACACTTACTCAGCAAACTAGGTCAACTCTTCTCTGCAGTCCATCCCTCTACTGTTACACACACACATCAATGTTGGACCACAAATATGTTTATTCCTCCTTATGATTGATTATTGACAGTTATATCTTTGTTGAGTATTCTGGTTGAACTTCAGGAAGTGAACACAGAGAGGAGAGGAGAGGAGAGAGGAGAGGAGAGAAGAGGGGAGAGAGGAGAGAGAGGCGTTGTCACGCTGCGTTGTTTGTTGTGTTGCGTTGTTACGCTATGTTGCATTGTTGCGCGATGTTGCATTGTTACACTACGTTCTTATGTTGCGTTGTTAAGCTATGTTACGTTGTTACGCTGCATTGTTACGCTACGTTCTTATGTTGAGTTGTTAAGCTATGTTGCATTGTTACGCTGCATTGTTACGCTACGTTCTTATGTTGAGTTGTTAAGCTATGTTGCATTGTTACGCTGCATTGTTACGCTACGTTCTTATGTTGCGTTGTTTGTTGTGTTGCCTTGTTACGCTATGTTGTTACGTTACACTACGTCGTTACGCTACGTTGTTATGTTGCGTTGTTACGCTATGTTGTTATGCTATGTTGTTACGCTATGTTGTTACGCTATGTTGTTACGTTATGCTACGTTGTTATGTTGCGTTGTTACGCTATGTTGTTATGCTATGTTGTTACGCTATGTTGTTATGCTATGTTGTTATGCTATGTTGTTACGCTATGTTGTTACGTTATGCTACGCTGTTATGTTGCGTTGTTACGCTATGTTGTTATGCTATGTTGTTATGTTGCGTTGTTTGTTGTGTTGCCTTGTTACGCTATGTTGTTACATTACACTACGTCGTTACGCTACGTTGTTATGTTGCGTTGTTACGCTATGTTGTTATGCTATGTTGTTATGCTATGTTGTTATGCTATGTTGTTATGCTATGTTGTTACGCTATGTTGTTACGTTATGCTACGCTGTTATGTTGCGTTGTTACGCTATGTTGTTATGCTATGTTGTTATGTTGCGTTGTTTGTTGTGTTGCCTTGTTACGCTATGTTGTTACATTACACTACGTCGTTACGCTACGTTGTTATGTTGCGTTGTTACGCTATGTTGTTATGCTATGTTGTTACGCTATGTTGTTACGCTATGTTGTTATGCTATGTTGTTACGCTATGTTGTTACGCTATGTTGTTACGTTATGCTACGTTGTTATGTTGCGTTGTTACGCTGCGTTGTTACGCTATGTTGTTATGCTATGTTGTTACGCTATGTTGTTACGCTATGTTGTTATGCTATGTTGTTATGCTATGTTGTTACGCTATGTTGTTATGTTATGTTGTTACGCTATGTTGTTACGCTATGTTGTTATGCTATGTTGTTATGCTATGTTGTTACGCTATGTTGTTACGTTATGCTACGCTGTTATGTTGCGTTGTTACACTATGTTGTTATGCTATGTTGTTATGCTATGTTGTTACGCTATGTTGTTACGTTATGTTGTTACGCTATGTTGTTACGCTATGTTGTTATGCTATGTTGTTATGCTATGTTGTTACGCTATGTTGTTACGTTATGCTACGCTGTTATGTTGCGTTGTTACACTATGTTGTTATGTTACACTACGTTAAGCTACGTTGTTATGTTGCCTTGTTACGCTATGTTGTTACGCTGTATGTATTTTTTGTATAATTGTCTCCAAATGATTGTATCAATACTTTTATATCCAGATAAATAAATAAAGAACAGGATTAAGCAGAACTGATCTGAGCCGCTGTTCCTCCTGCCGGTGTGATCTTGTGACATCTGTATAATTACCTCCAGAGGTGGAGTTGCTTCTGGTCTGTGAGCGAGCGTCTTTAATTGTTGTTTAAAACAGAACCCGTCCATGTGATTACTGTCTCCATGACGAGGTCGTCTTCGTCTGTTTGGTCAGTGAGACTCGTGTTGAGACGAGCGAGAGGATGAAGTGTGTTTTGTTTTGATCTTTGAGGAGGAGGCAGCAGACGAGACACGAGAGATGCTCATTTAGTAACAGATCAACGTCAGGATTGTGTCTGCAAGGCACACACACGCACGCACGCACACACACACACACATACACACACACACACCTACACACACACGCACACACACACACACACACACATACACACACACACGCACACACACACACACACACACACACACACATACACACACACACGCACACACACACACACATACACACACACACACGCACACACACACACACACACACACCTACACACACACGCACACACACACACACACACACACACACACACACACGCACACACACACACACATACACACACACACACCTACACACACGCACACACACACACACACACATACACACACACACACGTACACACGTACACACATACACACACACACCTACACACACACACGCACACACACAAGCTCACACATCAACGCATATGAACATTGACATGTTAAGACACATGCAGACACACTTCATATATATATATGTATGGTAGTTATGTATACAAAATGTATACACACATGAGCACAGTGACGCACACATAGCCAGAATTGCTGTCTGGTAGTGTGTGTGTGTGTGTGTGTGTGTGTTATATTTGACCAGCTGTTGCGCTTTAAGCTCTTATTCTAAGTCCCACTTTCATCTCAGACAGGCAGCTCTGTGTTTATAGAGAGGCTGGCTCGTAGCCAGCATGGAGTGTGTGTGAGTGAGTGTGTGTGTGAGTGAGTGTGTGCGATAGAGACACATTTATATGTGCATGGCGAGAGAGAAAGCATGTGTCAGTGACTTTCATGGATCAGTATTGCACAGATTACACGTATTTCCATTGAATGCTATACGTCATACTTTCACTTTTTAAACAACAGCTGCAGGTATAAACGTACACAAGAAGTGGACGTGGTCGTTGTGACGTCTCTCACCGGTTTGTGGACTGATGTTTTAAAGCCTTGAGTTTGCTGTTTTTGCCATCGCCATCTTGTTTTTTTTGCAACCAGTGAACAGGAAGTGACCGTAGAGACGGCGTATACGTCTCTGGTGTCGACCTGTCAATCACAGTAGCCCCGCCCTAAAGCATCCCCTGCTTTATGGTCTGTGTGACTCTAAATGGAGCATAATGTACTAAATGAACATCATGCTGTATTGAAGAAGACTTGAAACTAGAGATTGAGACATAAACTCATGTTTACAATGTTTACTGAGGGAATAAATCAAGAGAGAAGTAGAGTCATTTTCTATAGACTTCTATACAACCAGAGGAGTCGCCCCCTGGTGGACACTAGAGAGAATGCAGCTTTAACACATGAAGCTTTGACTTCACTTTAAAGAACCGGAGGTTGGAGCCTGGTAGTTACTAGTTAGTTTTCAGATTACGAATTTACAAACCACTACGGGACTCAGTGCACTAAACTATCTGACTGCATATAAAGCAGCTACAGCAGTAACATGCTGCATTAACTTCACATCTCATTAATAATATTCTACACATATATGATCAGATATCAAAAGAAAATGCTTTTACTTACAGGATTCTGAATGCAGTACCTTTAATCACAGCACACTAGTGTGTTTAACTGTTCCGATGCATTCATTACTGTGAAAATCAATCAGCAGACTCCAGAGTACTGACATGTGTGTAATTCATCAGCGTTGCTTGCTGATTGATGTGAAAAGCCCCGTACTCCACAAACATGATGTCGCTTTGAGAAAAGGAATGAAAGGCGTCGATAGAAGCGGCTCAGGAGCAGAGCTGAGGTGTAACTTTGTGTGTCTTGGAAAGTAATTATGAGAATGCGTAGGAATGTTGTTTACAGCGATGTTGGATGCAGACACATCTCGTATAATCACAGGAAAGAAACTTCTCTCGCCGGTATTTGGAAGTGTAATTAAAGTTCGGTGTCTGCAGCATGCAGAAGCAGGTAAACAGGTTTTATTGGTAAAGTGTGTGTGTGTGTGTGTGTGCTCTGAAACTAACCGCGGAGAGAAAACAGGAATCAAGTCAACTGCTTATTTTCAGTGTAGGTTTTATTTCGTAGACCATGGCAATGGAAAGAAAACAGAGAATCACAAACACATCAGGCTGATCTACAAAGAGCTGAGGACGTGGAAATGAAAAGAGAAAGACGGTCGTACTTCACACTCGGTGGAGAATATCTCGTCGTTATGGATTTCTCAAGTGCAGCATTCACAACCGTAGTCCTGTCTGTTCAGCGTGAACGTGTGTTTTTTATGTTTCTCCGTTTGCTGTTCAAGCTACGTGTGTATTTGTAGTACAACTTGGAATGAGGGCATCATGTTACAGTGAATTCCTTCTTTGTGTTTGATAAAGTCTTCTTCATGAAATGATTCCTGCGACACATTTCCCCTGACCTGCTGTCACCTCCGAGGCTCAAAGAGTAAAGACGAAGCCGTAGAATACGTTCAGTGCAGTCTGTTTATCGTCTTCAGCGGGAATCTGTTGTAAATAATCGGAATTTAGAGTTCTGCATTTGTGGACACAGAAATAAAATGTGTTTATTAAAAATGAGACCAGAGGTTGATTGAATTTTTCCTCATTAACAGCGCATGACGAGTTTCAATTGAACAAAGTTAGAATCATTTCTGCTGAAATCCACTTCTCAGTTTAGTGTCACAAAGTCGCAGAGTCCTTTTAATGTTGCTGTTCATTTTAGTGTGAAATTACGGGTTAAATTCAGTGAACATGCCGATATCCAATCCTTCTACTGATGGAAGTCAGTGTTTTTTAAAGATATTTCTATTTAGGACACCACAACTCTTGATTTCTATCCATGCAAATAAAATGAGTTGAAGGTTGATTATTACATATTGTCAGTGGATGAGAAAACGTTGAATCAATATTTAAGATTCATTTACAGTCAACGTCAGCAGCAGATCATACGATTGGCTCCCTGCACGACTCAACAGCTGCCTCGACGCGTTTCACGAGAGCGAGGATGAAGCAAAGTTGTTCAATTTCACTCATTTAGCAGCTGGCTAGTTAGCTAGCTAGCTGGCTAATTCCACCACGCGTTCATGCGACACTGTTTACAGAAAAAAGCGGGCCGGGTCCAATCGGTGCGTCCAACCCTCCCTGCTGCTCAGAGACGAGCTGCCGGCTGCTCTCCGTCCTGTGAAGCGGTGGCCTAGCGGAGGGGAATGAGGCGGCGCGAGCTAGCTAGCTAATTAAGGTCTGATTCACCGTTTATTCATCAAATTCAATGGTGGCAAACACACCGATCGGCTTCTAGTTCCCCGCTCACCAAAACGGGAAAAGACACGTTTTTTCCCTCGCCAATGAAATCACACATGAATGGTACGCGTCCTGTGATTGGTGCGAATGGTGTTCGACCGCGGCCCGAGACCGGCCAGAGTTTAAATCCGGCGTCCAAAAGGACCGGCACCAAGTCGGCAAACGCCCCCGAGTTCAGTTCAACTGGACGAAACCGGTGGGAACAAGAATGAAATTCTGAGTTATTCAATTATTATTAATATAGTGCAGCTTAAATTGGATTACACAAGTTGGACAGCTGTGTCGTTCAGTGTCGGACTGTGAAGTATGTAATTGTGAGGGGTGGGGGGAAAAATCGATACATCATAGTATCGCGATATTTTGCGTGGCGATATTATATCGATACACGGACGCCAAGTGTCGATATTTTATTATATAAACTATTTTAAAAGAAAAAAAAAATCAAATCAATTGCTTTTTCAGTCCACTAGATGGTGCTGAGTTGTTTTCTGGTGAGGTCAGCAGAGGTGCCGAGTCTGGGGACATAATTTGAAGTTGAAAAAAGTAATAAATCGCAATATATGTTATCACAATACTCAGAATATTGCAGTATCGTGAAAGTATTGTGATAATATCGAAGTATTGCGATAATATCGTATTGCGAGATCTCTGGCGATTCCCACCCCTACTATTTGTAAAAGTAATGATGAATTGACCAACAGGGCGGATGCATTCCACCCCGTGTCCACCGAAGCCCTTTTCATTTCAGCTGCACTTCACGAGCACCAGCACAGCCTCCATGTGACCGCACACACGGATCCATGAGCTGAACCACACCAGATGTTCTTTATTCTCTCCTTTCTCTCTTTCTTTTTGTTGCATAGACATTAATTCAAGTCGGACTCATGCAAATGGAGGACGAACACGAGAAAAGAGAGAGAAATGGGAAAAGAAAGAAGAAAGTGGAGAGCGTGAAGAGGACGGATGAGTGACGTGATTAAAACACGGCGTCCACAGTTCAGTTCAACAATCTGACTTTATAAAAATAAGTGAGCTTGTTTAATATACCACATTATTAGCACTCTTTTTTTTAAAACAACAAAAAGAAAGGAGCAGAGAACTCTATGCATCAACAAGCCATCCAGTGAAATATGAATTGTTAAAGTTGAACACACACGCACTCGTATGTTTGCCAGCCAGTGTGTCGCTACTCATCCGGCTCTGTTTAGTATTGCTGTTACATCACGTGAAGAGGGAGTCAGTGCAATGACCGAGGCCTGTGTGTGTGTGTGTGTGTGTGTGTGTGTGTGTGTGTGTGTGTGAGGCCAAGCAAACATGCAGCATTAGTGTCTGACACTCTGACAAGGACAGAAAACGAGCTGAGCATCAGTTTAGTTGGAATAAAAAATAAATAGAATTAAAATAAGAGCGCTGCTGCTGCACTTTCACACACAGAGGAGGGACTCTGCCACAGAACTACAGTAAATAGAATGAACCCCGATCCTAACGTGGCAATCCATCGATCACCGTAGCACAGCAGGAGGGACGAGAAGCATCAACGTTCTTCTGAAGTTTAAAACTAAAGTCTGAAAACAGTGATGCACTTTGATAGTACCTGTACAATAATGTACAAAACTCGGTTTCAAGTAAAAGTCCTGCATTCAAAATAGAAAGTAAAAGTATTGTCAGTAACATGTACTTTGAGTATCAGATGATTAATGGTTGTTTGTCTAGTGGTTGTCGTAATTATGCCGGGAGAAGAAAAAGAAGTCAAGTGACGTTTAAAGTGTGGGGGGGTTAAACAAACACAAGACTTTCACCCAGCAGGCCGCTGTTCCTGTCTTGTGTGAAACCAAAAGTAACTTATTTTTACTAAACTTACGCGACGCACTCGCTTCAGTAACTTCAGTAAAAAACGCACTTATTTTTACCCGACGCTTGATCTTTAGTGGTTTTGTTACCTAAACTTTATCAAACTGTATCTATTTCACATCGTTAACCACCCGTTTCAACCTACGATAGTTATGTTTCTGTTATTCATGAAAAGCTGCTGTGGATCGTAGCGGAGGAACAAATGACCGGCGTGGTCGTATGAACTGGAGGAATATTGTATAATTTGACCTTTTGTTGGACTCAAACTGTTGCTTGAATGAAACATGTGAGAAGTTCACAGACTTCATCTTCAACGATGCATCGGATTTATAAACTCGTCTGATATTTTTAAATATAAAATCTGAAAAGTAAAAAGTACAACATGCTGCAGACTAGAATAATAAAGTAGCATCAAATGGAAATATTCAAGTAAAGTACAAGTACCTCAAATTTGTTCTTGACTTTGTGACTGATGGACAATATGGATATTTGAGTCATGACGCTTGGGATGGGCGGAGCTATGTGAACCTGGAAGTAGGGATTGGTCTCATTACGATTTGATTAATATCAATATCGATTCGGCTCACCACGTACTTTTGTAAAAATGTTCTGAAGAAAAGAAGATTTTTTTTTCTGGCAAAGATAAAATGTCAAAAATGTTATTTTTTTGTAGCATGAAGAACTATCGCTTCTGATATCAGATAACGTCCGCAGGTCTCTGCGTTCCGATCATTTAGTTTCATTTTGTGTGAATGTTATTGTCCATCACTACTTATGAACATGTTGCCGTGCGCTTACTGGAAACGCCTCATTGAATGAACAATGTTTTCACATTTTTCTATCAGTTTTACGGCTACGTTCAGGTGGTTTTGATGTATGAGTGTACTTCCACACCACAACATGCTGGGTCCATCCCTTACAGCATGAGTGAGTGGTGGAGTGATTGGGCTGCCTGGTATCACAGTGTGGTCCCTGATATATCTGAGCCGACGGCGTTATTGATCAGAATAAAGATCTGGCTTTCAAAACTCACATGTTGAAGTTATTTCTCTTTATAAATGAAATCTCAATAAAACGTGATGCGTTTTCAGTAAATTGCCGACCAAAGCGACACAATGCAGCATTGTTGCCCGTTTAAATCGGTTTACGATTAGATACAAATGATCTACGGTCTTCTTTTCTATATATCACCCTTGGCATGACGTGGTAGTTCTACTTTATTCTAGTTCTGTGGATGCTGAAAGTTGAGAAGCAGCGTCAAAACATTCACGAGCACACGTCCTCTGTCAGAACGCGAGCTTGTGGTCAAATGTTCAGTTTGAGCTCACAAGTGAAAACAACTCTTCTACGCAACAAACATCTGGTTATTAGCATGAATGAGACAGTGATGCTTATTATTCTTTTCCCAAAACAAAACCAAAGAAAAAGTATTTACCTGCAGCCATGTTGGGAAACAAAAGGTCTTTTGTTTTAAATGTAATACTCCTCTTAATAAGTTACAAAATAATTTAAACAACACATTTCAAATGAGCATTGTGAACAAAAACAGTTACAGACGGTAACATTTTTTTTTAAATTCTGTTGTATGTTTTAAAAAACCCGATACAACAAATACTACAAATAAAGAAAAGAACAGACAGGAAGCAGAGAGGAAGTGGTCACATACGAGGACACATCATTGTATACAAAAGCCGAGTGGTTCAGCTCAGTGTTAGTGACCAGTGATATAAACTCTCTGAGGGAATATTTCATATCAGTCAATAAATATGAGAGTATACAATAGAATAAGGAGTAAGGGGACAAAAAGGAGATCAGGAGACAGGAAAGGACGGGAAACGCTCAATGGTCTCTATGGCTTTAACAGGCGTTGTGGCCCAAACAACCTTTAACATCAGCATCATCATACAGTAGCTACCAACACCCACCAGCACACCCGGGAACAGTCGTTCTGCGACGGGCACAAGAATAAAAACTCACAACGACGTCGACAAAGTGGGATTATTGGAAAAAGGACGATGCGACACTCAGACCTGCCGGGACAGTTTGGATGTTCTGTTCTCGACTCTGACGCTGTTTTATGTCTCCGAGTGCACTTTGTGGTGTTATTTAATATGAGAATGTCCTCATCCAGAGAAGACACGCCACAATTTAGTTTGTCTTTGATGTCTGCAGAGCATCTGGGTTCAGTTTACGATCGGACAACGTGTAGACTGGCAAAGTGGTGAAGAGGGAGCTGAGCCGGATGGCAGGTCTCCAGAGTCACCAGTCCGTCTACATTCTGACCGTCTCCTCTGGTGGTGAGCGTTGAGGTGGTGACCCAAAGAACGAGGTCAGAGACACGAACGTAGGCTGCTGGAGATGTGAGGAGCTCAGACATCTGGAGAAAACTCTCTGGAGGTTTTCTGGGTACGTCAAGAGGCCTCGGGATACACCAGCGAAGCCAAAAGTCTCCGATTCTTTTTTCTTTGAGCTTTCTTCAAAGTGGCAAATCTCTACCATCTATTGCTGTTTCTGGCTGCTGGTTACCTGTAATGCCATTAGCTCGGGCAAAATGAACAGTTTGACATGTTTAATGTTGATATTTTCTGCTTATGGCTTTCATTTGAATGTGGGTGATAGAAGGTAGGGTATGTACACTTTGCCTGTTTTTTAATGTGGTGGTTTCAAACTTTAAAGCTGTTTTTGTTTCTCTGTTGGTGTCAGGAGCAGACTGAACAATCAGTTCTGGAGGAGGTGTTCTTCACTGTAGATCTCATTCATATCCTCAACTAAGCTAACCAGTCAACAGATAGTACCTACGAACTGCACAGAGAGACATAACGACACACGTCGGTTGGTAAAAACCATTTCCCCAAGATTTTCTGTAACGCAAAGGAGGCATTAGCTG
Source organism: Melanostigma gelatinosum (assembly GCF_949748355.1). Classification (NCBI taxonomy): domain Eukaryota; kingdom Metazoa; phylum Chordata; class Actinopteri; order Perciformes; family Zoarcidae; genus Melanostigma; species Melanostigma gelatinosum. Next base: position 1,455,548 of record NC_136636.1, read on the forward strand.
ATGCAGATTGTGACGCGCGAATAGACTTTCTGAGCTATGGCTGTGTTGAAGACCACTTATCTACAAAAGGGGGGGGGGGGGGGGGGAGTCAGCGACCCTGAGCGGTTTATTAAACCAGTGAACATCTGCACGTGAAACATGCAGCTTTGGCGCATAAGCAACGCAAAAATAAAGCATCACAGTAGCCGGACGGAGCGATCCATCGCTCTCTGTACAGGATTGTCTGCTTCTGCACACAAAGTCACGAACATCCCACAAATGCTGCCAAATAACCAGTGCTGGCATGTACTGTCACGAGTGAGCCGACTTTGAGGATTTCTTTGAGCGCTCGCGGAAAAACGCCGACACAAACGTGTTGTTTGTGTCTCGTAGAAAAAGGTCAAGAAAGCAGGATGGAGGGCATTATTTCTTTAACTTCCATTTGTTCGTTAATTTATTTTCCCCATGTGGAGCTTAGAGGGATAGCAGCATGAAAGTGTGACAACCTTTCCTCATTGCATTTCAGATTACCCATGAGCCTCTGCAACCGGGTGTCTGGCTGCTCTTAATCGGTTAACAGAGTGGCAGCAGGTTTGGACTTAAATATGTCAGTTTGTATGAGGTTTGCAGAGGAAGTGACAACTTCTTGCTGCAGTTTGTGACTGAGCAGCACTATGAAATTACAACCAGCCTGTTAGTGGCTCTTTCTTCAGGTTTCTGTTTGTGGGCTCTGGGCCGAGCCGAGCCGAGCCGGGCCGACCACGACCAACCCGTGACGGTCACGACTCCGACCGACGGAAAAACCTCGTTGGTTGCTGCACATGTCATAAAGTCACGTTCCAATCATCCCACTTTGACATTGTTGAGCGGTCAAGAAGAAATAAGAGACGAAGAGGCAGAGGCAGAAAGAGAAGTGAGAGAGTAACAAGTAAAGAGTGTAGACGAAGGAAAATAAAAGTGCCCTTCCAGCTAAAAGAACCAGCCTCGTTCCCAGGAGCTACCTCAGTGACGCAAACTCCTCCTGCATCAGTACGGCGCAAACTTCTGTCTCTCCGGCTTCTTCATCCCGTTGGCTGAGGATGAGATCTTGGCCGTGTAGGACGCCAGGGCCGCCGCCGCCGCCGCGTGAGCCTGAACCGGGACGCCCGCCACCGTCTGCATGGAGGCCGGCAACATGGCAGCCGCCGCCGCTGCTGAGGTGGGAGGGGTGGAGAGTGCCAGGTAAGGGAATGATTTCATTCCCAGGAGGCTGGAGAGGGGGAGGGCGTAGGGGCCGCCCAGCATTTGAGCATGGGGCATGGCGGCGCCCATCGCTGCCAGGGGGGAGGAGGACGAGGAGGCGGGGGGGGCGGGCTGGGTGAAGCTCATGGTCAGGTCAACGGGAGACGGCATGGAGGAGGACTGGGCGGTGGATTTGGCGGTCTCTAAACTGGAGGAGGGGAGGGATGGGTGAGGAGGGAGGGAGGGAGGGAGGGAGGGAGGGAGGGAAGGAGGGAGGGAGGGAGGGAAGGAGGTGGAGGCAAGGGAAGGAGGGTGGAGGGAGGGGGAGGAGAGGGGTAAGGGGGAGGGGTTTTTGGATGGAGAAGGGTTAGAGGGGTTAAATAAAAGACATGTTAAAAAAAGACGAGTAAAAAACAAAACCTCAACGAAAAAAAGAAAAAAAACAAACAGGATATTTTGGAGAGTAAAAAAAATGAAATAAAGGAAATTTGACAAAACTCAAATCATAAGACAGGTGTGTTTTGCTGGAGGTTGCAACAGATTATTGTCGGGGAGTTCGCCGTACGGATGGGGGGGGTGCTGTATAAGTTGGGGTGATGGCTTGGGAGGGGGCTTAGGGAGGAGGAAACACAACCAGTGTAGATTCATTAGGATGGAAGCTTTGTCAGAGATGATTCAAAAAACAGGAAGAAGAAGCACAAACACAAAATCTCAGCTCGAGGTGAGCGTCGGTGAGCTAACCTTCATCTCTGTGTTCTCTGTGGAAACACGGTCTGTGGTCATAAACTGGGGTTTCACATTCTAAGCAGATTAGACGTCAATGACAGAAACCGACATTAACAATGAGTCTGAAACAGAGGATGCTAATGCTAATGCTAACGACAACATTTACTTTCATCTTGTTGTTAAACGCTACGAGCCAAAAGTGCAGCAGAGAAAAGGAACATTAAACAAAACAATATAAATCGTTATAATATATAATAGAATATGCAAGTGAGGCCAAACTGTTTCTAATTTAAACAATCAAATAATTAATTACAACGCAAGAAATCGTAGCTTCTGGTGTTCACACAGGACCCGATCAGACGTCTGGTTGAACGTCGTGTTTGTTTGACTCGTAGAAAACATGGATTCTTCAATATTACACGACCTGTTCTGCACGACGCTCTTTGTACTTCGTCGACGTTAAACACACAGACATGAAATTAGTGGTTTTGCAGAACGGAACAACGCCAACACGTCACATTTTTAGGATATTGCTGGAAGCAGCAGTGTAATGGTTCAGCAGATGTCTGTAACGCGTATGAATGCACATCACCAGGTGACGTTCATATTCAGACACCTGCGTTTAAAAGATAGCGAGACCGACGTTGCAGAGGGAGAGAAGGATGAAAGACGAGAGGACGGGTGCAGCTCCATTTCTAGCTCAACAGCATGAAACAGGAAAAGAGATGAAGTCGATACCTCGCCCACTAACTGCTGAGTTGCTGTATTTTCTGTATCTTCTTGCACTCAATGAAAGATCATCGAACGACAAAACTACCGTCGACATTTACACAATCTAGCATTTAAATGATCCCTCCACAACAAAATGAGTAAACACAGTAAACACAAGTTCACCTCAGGTTATTGATGTGAAGGTGTGCAAGCGTTCCTAAGTGCATTTATTCCAGAGACGTGCGATAAAGTAGTGCGTCATGTGACGAGGAACATCCAATCAGAGCTGGCAGATATCTCTTCTTTTCCTACGTGAATAACGGTCAACGGTACATATCATTTTATTCAAGTACTGGAAATATACTGTTTTTGTCGGTGAGGTTTACTGCTTGGACACTGAAATATACACGTCGACCATCTAAAGAGTCATTTCATTCAGCTGCTGTTCTGAGGTCAGCCGGTGGCAGAAGAGGTGGAGCTAACTGACAGGAAGTCTTATCTGTCTGTTGACTGACTGGAGGAAAAAAAGACAAACTAACGGAAAAGACAGAATTTGTGGTTGATACTTCAGCGTCCTCATCTTCTGTGACCCGACATTTCAGACTGACTGAGCCCCCCCGGCTCTCTGTGTGATATTCGCTCAGCTGGCAGGCAGAGTGCTGAATGAAATATCAATTTCATCCAGAGTCCAATCATGAATTTGCATATTCATGGAGGTCTGTGTCCGTCATACCGAGAGCTTAGATGAGACGGTGGAGAACCGGAGTTGTTCAACCAAACAAAAAGCGATTATCGACATCGCTGTCGATTCCTTTCTGTCAATCCAATAATCGTTTCCACTGTACATTACTCTTTATATATATATATACTCTACATTACTCTGTAATTCATAACAAAATATCACATTGAGCTCTTTGTGAGATGCCATGACGACGGTTTGGTTCTGTGGCGTATTAATAACTCAGTGAAAAGCAACAACACAGCTCATCTAACTATTGACTTCATGTGAAGCAGGAACAGACTCACTCTGAAAGGTTGTGCGGCTTTGAAGCAGTCCCGTGTTTCAGTTATTAAACGCGTGAAATGATTGAACGTAATGATTCGGAGAGAGAGCTTGACAGCGTCTCTTCATCTGTGATCTAAACGCCGTCTCTCACCAGGCTGTTCATCAAACACACCTCCTGAGGAGGACGAGGAGCTGGAGCTCGTGAAAGAGAAGCCGTTGAGCTGCAGGTCACATGACACAGCAGCTGGTTTTGGATGCTTACCACGAGGTGATCAGGTACTGGGCCAGGTTGATGGCGATGGGCGTGCCGGTGATGGTGACGTGCCGGTCGCTGGTGCTGTCGATCTGACTGCCGATCTTGATCTGAGCCCCCGACACCTGCCGGATCTCGTTTATCTTGGTGCCCTGGCGACCGATGATTGAGCCAATCAGCTGCGGGGGGGGGAGATGATTACTCACTGCAGCGTTCTGGATAAACATTCTAGCTTTGACATCTGTCCGTACTTCCCCAGATGTCTTTT
>NC_136636.1:1464711-1472211 GCF_949748355.1 Melanostigma gelatinosum
GTTGTTTGGTGTGTCTTTGTGGTCTCGTGTGTCTGTTCATGGTCATCTCGAGTCTTCTCCTGCTTGATATGTCTCTTTGAGTTTGTAGGTGACGGTTCCAGGTATCAGCGGTCAAACAGCTCCCACATGGAAGCTTCCAGGTGAGCTTCTCTGGAGGAGCGGACTGAGCCGTGCACAGAAGCCCTGCTGCTGCTAAACCACATCCAGGCTTCAGAAAGAGGAGCGCACGTGTGCACGTTCCTTAGCAACAGCCAACCCATTACGACGTTTATTAATTCTTCATACAAATAAATTGGAATGTGTCTAAAACTTTATTATTGCCGTACTAGATTACTGTTTCATCAAAGCCATCGCTCACTCATGTTGTGATTATCACACAGTCGCTCGTTGCTTGAATAATAAATAACGAATATTTTGAAGATAAATGAGGTATTAATGTATTGAATAAAGAGGTTGCAGCGAACACTAACGCGTGTGTTTGAGCCGTCAGGTCCTCTGGACGTGATGATGAATCCACTCGGCCTTCAGGAGCGCTGAGCTCAACACCGCGCTGGTGAAAGAGCCGCTCAAACTCAAATGTTATGAATACGTATTTTAATCAACGATACAGGAGCCTCATGAATATTCATCCGTTTGATACGGTACGGATCAGAGATGAGCGGTGAAGGAACCTCTGAGGAACACAGAGAGCTTCAGGCCTGTTTCACATCTGATGAATCCACAAGTTCACCAGCAGCACAATCAACACGTCACTCAGCCCAAATGTATCAAACTATGAATACGTTGTATTCCAACAATAAAGAGATATTTTACCAGAAATGTATCAAATTAAAAATAACTTAGTTTGAAATAAAACAAGATTTATTTTCACTATAAATGTATCAAATACTAAACAATTTATTCACATTTGAAAAAAAGTAATTGATTCATAATTGTTTAAATGACCAACATATGCTGCAGCTGACGTTTGAAATGAATTTGCTTTACTTTCCACGTGTGCGTCATCGTGTCTGATCCTCTTTCATGTATTTTGACATTCTAACACACGTACGGCTTCATCGTCTCTTCTGCTTTTACTCACTCGGCCGTTTACTTTCGCTCTTAAATCTGCTCAACGAACTGATTTCCAGCCGATAACATCATGAAGAAAATCCTCCAAACCAACACGTGACGTCACGTCGACCACGTCCACTTCTCACACAGTCTGTGGTTCTGACCTCTCGTCTTCCTCAGTCTCTCCCTCTCGTCTTCCTCAGTCTCTCCCTCTCGTCTTCCTCAGTCTCTCCCTCTCGTCTTCCTCAGTCTCTCCCTCTCGTCTTCCTCAGTCTCTCCCTCTCGTCTTCCTCAGTCTCTCCCTCTCGTCTTCCTCAGTCTCCCTCTCGTCTTCCTCAGTCTCTCCCTGTCACTTCCTCAGTCTCTCCCTCTCGTCTTCCTCAGTCTCTCACTCTCGTCTTCCTCAGTCTCTCCCTCTCGTCTTCCTCAGTCTCTCCCTCTCGTCTTCCTCAGTCTCTCCCTCTCGTCTTCCTCAGTCTCTCCCTCTCGTCTTCCTCAGTCTCTCCCTCTCGTCTTCCTCAGTCTCTCCCTCTCGTCTTCCTCAGTCTCTCCCTCTCGTCTTCCTCAGTCTCTCACTCTCGTCTTCCTCAGTCTCTCCCTCTCGTCTTCCTCAGTCTCTCCCTCTCGTCTTCCTCAGTCTCTCCCTCTCGTCTTCCTCAGTCTCTCACTCTCGTCTTCCTCAGTCTCTCCCTCTCGTCTTCCTCAGTCTCTCCCTCTCGTCTTCCTCAGTCTCTCCCTCTCGTCTTCCTCCCTCCCATCAGTCCTGAGGAGCCTCCATTAGCTACTATTGTGCGTCTCTTGTCAGAATCAATCTGTGTGCAGGTCAGTCAGCGTTTCACACTTTCAGGTCTTAATTAACGAGTCAGTTGCTTCAGCAGATAACTCGCCTGAGGAAACTCTGCCTCTCCGGTCTGGACGTGACGTCTTGCAGCCAGAGACGTCCAATCACAGGCACCGATCTGATGGCGCTCGTGTTTGAGACGTAGACGGAATGACGAGCGACATTGAGGCTTCAGCTGATGTGGAACTTGTTTTGTTGAAGCCGATATCGTTTCAGTATCAAACTAACTGAACGATAGATTTTTCCAACTTCACTTGAAGCTTCTTTGGGAGAACAAAGACGCGTTTGTCGTACTTGCGACAGGATCTTTGAAAGCTTAAGATATATATATTGACTTATGATTTGCCCAATTCATCCTCGCAACTACGGTAACTGCTTGAACGGCTGTTTCACAACTTCGACGTGATCCGGCTCCATCTTTCACCTCGTCGCTTTCAGACCAGTCAGACGTTCTCCAGGCAGAATAAAACAGATGCAACAGACGAGGTTCTATCTCTGTGTTCACCATTTCCTTTGCTTTCCATCTCAGTGTTTCCATACTTTACCTCCGTCCTCTTCATCCTCTTCACCCTCTTCACCCTCTTCATCCTCTTCACCCTCTTCACCCTGGTCACCCCGTCCCTGAATCTCTTAGCGTTTCACGTGAAGAAGACTTTATCGGTCTCCGTGCAGACGGGATTATTTTGGGGTCCTTGAACTCTTTGGCCTTCCATGTTTTTTTACGAGGTGGCGTGATTGAACTCTTCTACCCACAGACTCAGGGCTCCATATGAAGAGATTTCCCTCCGAAATTCAATAAAGATCAATTGATTTATCGCTGGAATAAAACAAAGTGCAGCGCCGCATTGAAAATGAGGATTTATGTGTTGACGAAAATGACAAGGAAATTGGATCTTTCACACTGAAGGATGGACGTAAGCAGTGATTTATTTTACAAAATGAGTATTTTTGCATTTCTAAATATTCTACATTTTAAAGCCTGTGTCAGTCTGACCCCTCCCAGCTCCCAGGCGGCCATACTCACTTGCTGCAGGTCCATTCCTCCCTGTGCCACCGAGAACAGAGGGTGAGAGCCGAAGTCTGACGCCTCGAACACCTTCAGCCGCCACAGAGAGACACGAGCAGAGTCAACGTTAGAGCTGCAACCAGATCAAAGCTCCACGAGCAGAGTCAACGTTAGAGCTGCAACCACATCAACGCTTCACGAGCAGAGTCAACGTTAGAGCTGCAACCGCATCAAAGCTTCACGAGCAGAGTCAACGTTAGAGCTGCAACCGCATCAAAGCTTCACGAGCAGAGTCAACGTTAGAGCTGCAACCACATCAACGCTTCACGAGCAGAGTCAACGTTAGAGCTGCAACCGCATCAAAGCTTCACGAGCAGAGTCAACGTTAGAGCTGCAACCACATCAACGCTTCACGAGCAGAGTCAACGTTAGAGCTGCAACCGCATCAAAGCTTCACGAGCAGAGTCAACGTTAGAGCTGCAACCACATCAAAGCTTCACGAGCAGAGTCAACGTTAGAGCTGCAACCGCATCAAAGCTTCACGAGCAGAGTCAACGTTAGAGCTGCAACCGCATCAAAGCTTCACGAGCAGAGTCAACGTTAGAGCTGCAACCGCATCAAAGCTTCACGAGCAGAGTCAACGTTAGAGCTGCAACCGCATCAAAGCTTCACGAGCAGAGTCAACGTTAGAGCTGCAACCACATCAAAGCTTCACGAGCAGAGTCAACGTTAGAGCTGCAACCGCATCAAAGCTTCACGAGCAGAGTCAACGTTAGAGCTGCAACCACATCAAAGCTTCACGAGCAGAGTCAACGTTAGAGCTGCAACCGCATCAAAGCTTCACGAGCAGAGTCAACGTTAGAGCTGCAACCGCATCAAAGCTTCACGAGGAGAGTCAACGTTAGAGCTGCAACCACATCAAAGCTTCACGAGCAGAGTCAACGTTAGAGCTGCAACCGCATCAAAGCTTCACGAGCAGAGTCAACGTTAGAGCTGCAACCGCATCAAAGCTTCACGAGCAGAGTCAACGTTAGAGCTGCAACCACATCAAAGCTTCACGAGCAGAGTCAACGTTAGAGCTGCAACCGCATCAAAGCTTCACGAGCAGAGTCAACGTTAGAGCTGCAACCGCATCAAAGCTTCACGAGCAGAGTCAACGTTAGAGCTGCAACCGCATCAAAGCTTCACGAGCAGAGTCAACGTTAGAGCTGCAACCGCATCAAAGCTTCACGAGCAGAGTCAACGTTAGAGCTGCAACCACATCAAAGCTTCACGAGCAGAGTCAACGTTAGAGCTGCAACCGCATCAAAGCTTCACGAGCAGAGTCAACGTTAGAGCTGCAACCACATCAAAGCTTCACGAGCAGAGTCAACGTTAGAGCTGCAACCGCATCAAAGCTTCACGAGCAGAGTCAACGTTAGAGCTGCAACCGCATCAAAGCTTCACGAGGAGAGTCAACGTTAGAGCTGCAACCACATCAAAGCTTCACGAGCAGAGTCAACGTTAGAGCTGCAACCGCATCAAAGCTTCACGAGCAGAGTCAACGTTAGAGCTGCAACCGCATCAAAGCTTCACGAGCAGAGTCAACGTTAGAGCTGCAACCACATCAAAGCGTCACGAGCAGAGTCAACGTTAGAGCTGCAACCAGATCAAAGCTTCACGAGCAAAGTCAACGTTAGAGCTGCAACCAAATCAAAGCTTCACGAGCAGAGTCAACGTTAGAGCTGCAACCGCATCAAAGCTTCACGAGCAGAGTCAACGTTAGAGCTGCAACCGCATCAAAGCTTCACGAGCAGAGTCAACGTTAGAGCTGCAACCAGATCAAAGCTTCACGAGCAAAGTCAACGTTAGAGCTGCAACCAAATCAAAGCTTCACGAGCAGAGTCAACGTTAGAGCTGCAACCGCATCAAAGCTCCACGAGCAGAGTCAACGTTAGAGCTGCAACCAGATCAAAGCTTCACGAGCAGAGTCAACGTTAGAGCTGCAACCAGATCAAAGCTTCACGAGCAGAGTCAACGTTAGAGCTGCAACCACATCAAAGCTTCACGAGCAGAGTCAACGTTAGAGCTGCAACCACATCAAAGCTTCACGAGCAGAGTCAACGTTAGAGCTGCAACCACATCAAAGCTTCACGAGCAGAGTCAACGTTAGAGCTGCAACCACATCAAAGCTTCACGAGCAGAGTCAACGTTAGAGCTGCAACCACATCAAAGCTTCACGAGCAGAGTCAACGTTAGAGCTGCAACCGCATCAAAGCTTCACGAGGAGAGTCAACGTTAGAGCTGCAACCAGATCAAAGCTTTACGAGGAGAGTCAACGTTAGAGCTGCAACCACATCAAAGCTTCACGAGCAGAGTCAACGTTAGAGCTGCAACCGCATCAAAGCTTCACGAGCAGAGTCAACGTTAGAGCTGCAACCGCATCAAAGCTTCACGAGGAGAGTCAACGTTAGAGCTGCAACCAGATCAAAGCTTTACGAGGAGAGTCAACGTTAGAGCTGCAACCAGATCAAAGCTTCACGAGCAGAGTCAACGTTAGAGCTGCAACCGCATCAAAGCTTCACGAGGAGAGTCAACGTTAGAGCTGCAACCAGATCAAAGCTTTACGAGGAGAGTCAACGTTAGAGCTGCAACCACATCAAAGCTTCACGAGCAGAGTCAACGTTAGAGCTGCAACCAGATCAAAGCTTCACGAGCAGAGTCAACGTTAGAGCTGCAACCGCATCAAAGCTTCACGAACAGAGTCAACGTTAGAGCTGCAACCGCATCAAAGCTTCACGAGGAGAGTCAACGTTAGAGCTGCAACCACATCAAAGCTTCACGAGCAGAGTCAACGTTAGAGCTGCAACCAGATCAAAGCTTCACGAGCAGAGTCAACGTTAGAGCTGCAACCACATCAAAGCTTCACGAGCAGAGTCAACGTTAGAGCTGCAACCTCATCAAAGCTTCACGAGCAGAGTCAACGTTAGAGCTGCAACCACATCAAAGCTTCACGAGCAGAGTCAACGTTAGAGCTGCAACCACATCAAAGCTTCACGAGCAGTCAACGTTAGAACTGCAACCAGATCAAAGCTTCACGAGCAGAGTCAACGTTAGAGCTGCAACCAGATCAAAGCTTCACGAGCAGAGTCAACGTTAGAGCTGCAACCACATCAAAGCTTCACGAGCAGAGTCAACGTTAGAGCTGCAACCACATCAAAGCTTCACGAGCAGAGTCAACGTTAGAGCTGCAACCAGATCAAAGTTTCACGAGCAGAGTCAACGTTAGAGCTGCAACCACATCAAAGCTTCACGAGCAGAGTCAACGTTAGAACTGCAACCAGATCAAAGCTTCACGAGCAGAGTCAACGTTAGAGCTGCAACCACATCAAAGCTTCACGAGCAGAGTCAACGTTAGAGCTGCAACCACATCAAAGCTTCACGAGCAGAGTCAACGTTAGAGCTGCAACCGCATCAAAGCTTCACGAGCAGCCGATAGAAACGGTGTTTCACAGATCATGAATCTCTGGGACGCTTTCACGCCCGTAGTTTGCTTCATTTGATCCGGATGAAGACTGAGAGGGAACCGATTGTCGAGGTAGTTTTAACGTCAACACCAAGATCAACACCTTGCAGAACAGAGTTCAGGGTGGACGGCCGGGTCCAACACAGACAGGACCTTCACCCAGGAGAACCATGTTCGTGTCCAGGTCCAATTATTCAAAAGAAAGCTTTTGTGCCATTTCTGTTGATATTTCTAACACACGTTAGGTTCAGTTAACAACAATAATACTCAACGAGTTTTATGGTGAGCAGCATGTGACACAAGAGAGGATCAATAAACATGATATACACATAAATATATATATATACATACACACGTATATCTCTATTTATATAAAAGAATAAACGTGCCGACAACCACCAGCAGATGATGCAGAATGACATCATCAAAACTGTCCAATCAGTGAGTGAGCGACTTGCTGCTCTTGGTTTAACGAATTATTTCGTCCCGTTATTGACAATTATTTGTATTATTTTGTATCGAGTGTTGTTAATCCTTTTGAATTATGAGGCAGCACAAAGAAAAAACCCAATAATCCAAAAAGAAAGATAAGACGTTAATTTAGTTTCCTATTAATCTTATTGGCCGATAAGAAGATGAGAGAGAATTGTCTCTACCTCCATCATTTCCCTTTACTCTCCCCCCCGGTTCCTGCACGAGTCCGTTCACTTCATCATTTATTTGCCGTGTTGTGATGTTATATTAAACCACCAAATCATAGCCGTCCTCCTCCTCCTCCTCCTCCTCCTCCTCCTCCTCCTCCTCCTCTCACCTGGTTTCCCACCTGCACCATGGTTCCCGGCGTCGGGCTGGGTCGGTAGGGAATCGTCGCTCCCTTCGGCGGAGACTGAAGAGACGGAGAGAGGAAGAGGAAACAGAAAGCCATTCCATTACCATTTATGACATAAATATTTCACAAACTTGTGGTTTCATTCATAAGACACTTTCAGGTGAAGGGAATATTCCTGATCATTTCAAGACCAACTATATATAATTCAATTCACAGGTTCACTCTCACTCAACTCGTCAATCGTCTTCATCCTCTAAGTCACTGAC
>NC_136636.1:1477211-1484711 GCF_949748355.1 Melanostigma gelatinosum
TATATATTTATATGTATATATATATTTATATATATATATATTTATATGTATATATATATATATATATATATATATATATTTATATATATATATAAATATATATATATATATATATTTATATATATATATATATATATATTTATTTATATATATATATATATATATATATATATATTTATATATATAAATATATATATATATATATTTATGTTTAAATTTATGTTTAAATGTGTGTGTGTGTGTGTGTGTGGGTGGTGTGTGTGTGTGGTGTGTGTGTGTGTGTGTGTGTGTGTGGGTGGTGTGTGTGTGGTGTGTGTGTGAGCGTGTGTGTGTGAGCGTGCACGCTCTCTACCTCCTCCAGTTTGAACGTGATCATGGTGAAGGCTCTGAACACGCAGTCCGTCTGCCCCGTGATGGTGATGATCCTCTCCGGACAGGAGCCCTCCGAGATGTTGATCCTCGCACTGCTCTGTGGGTCCGGACAGAGATGGAGGAACAAGGGAAGGGAGGGGAGGGAGGGGGGGGAGGGGAGGGAGGGGGTTATTAATTTTGGGTGGGGGCAGGAGGGAGGGAAAAGGGGGAGGTAAGGGAAGGGATGAGGGGATAATGCAAGGGAAGGCAAATAAGGAAAAACAATCGGGGAGGAAGGGAGCAGAGTGGAGTTACGAAGGAAGGGGGGAGGGAGGGTGGAGGATAATGGACAGAGGAAGGGGAAAGGGGGAACACAGGACAGAGAAAACACATTAGTGGGGGGGAGGAGGGAGGGATATGTGGGCCACTAAAGAGGAAGAGGAGGAGAACCAGTTGTTTTCTCCCCACACTGCTCCCCCGCTCCCTAAAGGAGACTCACCTGTGATGAGGGAGGAGAGAGAGGGATTACGAGGAGGCTGGAAGAGGGAGGAGAGAGGACGAGGCAGGCGGATGAGAAAGAGCGATGTCGTAAATCGAGTGTTTTCCATGAGAGGAGGTAGACGAGGGAGGGGGGGGAGGAAGGAGAGCAGAGGAGGAAATGAAAAGGCGGTGAGAATATATTGGGGGAGATTAGGGAGAGAAGATTATTTTTGACGAGGAGGACGATGACGGGAGGAAGATGGGAGTCAAGCCAGGAAATGAGAGGAGAGGTGGGTGGAGGAAGAGGAAGAGGAGGAAGGGCAGGAGGAGGAAGAGCAGGAAAGGAAAGTGAGAAAAAAGGAAGGACCAGGAGGAGAGGAGAGGAGACAAGGTGGTGCAAATATTTGAGGAGAAGGTGAAGACGGAGAGAAGGTGCAGCAACAACAGCACGAGGACGGACGGGCGGGATGAGCGTCGCGGGATTGAAGTGTGAGTTCGAGGACGTGGAGATAAACAGAGCGTGCAGCTTTCAGTCTCCCTTCACCATCAATGCTCTGCTCTATTCCGTCTAACTGTAAATATGTGTTTGTGCCACGATTACAATTGAAAAGCTGACATTGCACATTGACTTTCACTGTAACACAAAATAAACGCGTCCAGGAAACGGAAAAATCATTTCTCGTCTGTGAACTGAGATATAATAAAGATGTCCTTTACATTTTAAAAGTGAAACAAAGGCTTTCCATTTGTGCAGAGCTCTCCACGCTGGTTTCACCTCACTGAGAGACAAAGTTCTCCACAAACCATCAGCCAACGCGTCGCTTCGACCCCCAAACGTTCAGCTTAGCGTCAGAGCGGCATGTGTTAGAGCTGCATTCTCTCCAGTGTCCACCAGGGGGCGACTCCTCTGGTTGTATAGAAGTCTATAGAAAATGACTCTACTTCTGTCTCCCCCTTAAACAACCCACCTGCTGCTGCTGGTCTGGGGACTGTGTGACTGTGTGAGTGAGTGACTGTGTGACTGTGTGAGTGAGTGTGTGTGTGTGTGTGTGTGAGTGTGTGTGTGCTGCATCTACAGCGATTGTTGATGAAGCAGTGATGGAATAATTCTCTCCATTTATTATCTCAATAAAAATATATTAGCTGCCATCTCTACTCAATCTGTTTACTGCTATCCATCTATCTATCGATTCATCTATTCATCCATCTATATATTCATCTATCTATCCACCCATACATTTACTAGTCTGTCCTTCCTTCCCCCACATTCCGTTCATTGTTCTTTTTTTCATACCCCCTCATTATCCATCCATCCACTCTCATCACTCACTCACTCACTCACTCACTCACTCACTTTTATCCTTTTATCTAATCAGTCACATTATCATTAATCTATCGACCCCCCCCCCCCCCCCCCCTTTAACTGCTCATTCGTCTCACTGTTTTGCAATCACACCATCTATTATTTCCCGGACCCATCTGTCCTTCTTCTGATACTTACGTAACCCCTGTAGTATTAATTACCCTCTCACACCCTCCCCTCCCTCTCGTACCCTCCCCTCCCTCTCGCACCCTCCCCTCCCTCTCGCACCCTCCCCTCCCTCTCACACCCTCCTCTCCCTCTCGCACCCTCCCTCTCGTACCCTCCTCTCCCTCTCGTACCCTCCTCTCCCTCTCACACCCTCCCCTCCCTCTCGTACCCTCCCCTCCCTCTCACACCCTCCTCTCCCTCTCGTACCCTCCCTCTCGTACCCTCCTCTCCCTCTCGTACCCTCCTCTCCCTCTCACACCCTCCCCTCCCTCTCGCACCCTCCTCTCCCTCTCGCACCCTCCCCTCCCTCTCGTACCCTCCTCTCCCTCTCGTACCCTCCCCTCCCTCTCGTACCCTCCCCTCCCTCTCGCACCCTCCCCTCCCTCTCGTACCCTCCTCTCCCTCTCGTACCCTCCTCTCCCTCTCGTACCCTCCTCTCCCTCTCACACCCTCCCCTCCCTCTCGTACCCTCCCCTCCCTCTCGCACCCTCCCCTCCCTCTCGCACCCTCCCCTCCCTCTCGTACCCTCCCCTCCCTCTCGTACCCTCCTCTCCCTCTCGTACCCTCCCCTCCCTCTCGTACCCTCCTCTCCCTCTCGTACCCTCCCCTCCCTCTCGCACCCTCCTCTCCCTCTCGTACCCTCCCCTCCCTCTCGTACCCTCCTCTCCCTCTCGTACCCTCCCCTCCCTCTCGTACCCTCCCCTCCCTCTCGCACCCTCCTCTCCCTCTCGTACCCTCCCCTCCCTCTCGCACCCTCCTCTCCCTCTCGTACCCTCCCCTCCCTCTCGTACCCTCCCCTCTGCTCACCCTCCTTCTAACCTTTCCTTCACCTCACTTGTTTCCCGGCTTCCTTCGCTTCCCGTTTCTATAGATCCGCGTTATTATTAGATGCTCAGAACAAGAACCGTCGTAGTATAGAGAGCGAGGATGTCTGTGTCTTGCGGGAGGGAGTTAAAAAGGTCAAAGACATGTCTCAGTCTCGTGTGACGCATGAATGTCGTTACGCACACAATAACTCCTCCGTTCTTTCTTTTTGTCACTTCACATCATGTATCGTCTGTCCTGACTGCAATGTAACGGCATGCGCGTCAACATGCTACGCTCAGAGGAGGTGATGTGGTGTAGAAAGTGAGGGAGACTAGTTACTGAGGAAGGGTCAGACAAACACTCTCAACCAGGAGACCCGTGTTCCTGTCCCGACGTGTTGTCGAGTTATTGTGAAGTTACGTTCGTGATGTTTGTGACGTGTTTTCCTGTTACGTTGTTTACGTTTATCTAAGTTGACGAAGTTATGTTAAGACGGTAACGACGCGGCAAAGAGAAGACTCGAATGCGTCATCATCACACCCAGAATGCCCTTAATATGCTTTCTGTACGCGATGCATCTCTGTATGGGATCAGAATGAACAAACATGTTTTTTTAACGAAATATCACAATTTTAAGCTGAGTTTTGGTTTATTTTTCTGACTGAACGTTCGTCACACATGATGTGTTCAAGAGCCGCCGTAAAGATGAAAGTCTGACCATAATGACGGCTTTTTGAAGCTTCCGGCCGAGATACACGGCGACTATTTAAAGACAAAAAGGTTCAGAGGGTTCATTGATCCACTCTCTCCCATGTGTGAGAAACTGGTTCCTTTGCTGTTCCTGTTTCTCCCTCTCTCTTCCCCCCCCCCGTCTCCTCATCCTCCCGCCCGAATGAGTGAGATGTGCAGCAGAACGTCGTCTTGCTGTTGCAGCGTGGGCCTCTTGTCTCCATTACTCTTCATTTGGAGAGGACGGATGGACAGCCATGTCAGTCAACTGGGTTACTCTGCTCTGCTTTATTAGAGAGCCATGCTGCCAGTGTATGTGTGTGTGTGTGTGTGTGTGTGTGTGTCCAGGTACGTGTGTGTTTCTGTGATGAAGAGCTACAGCCTGACATCAGTGCTGTTATTGACTCGATGAACAGGGACTCCTTGCATGCTGTGTGAAAGTGTGTCCATGTGGTGATTCTGTCTCCAAAAAAACATTGTGCTAAAAAAAGATGCAGCCTTGAAACACTGGATTTCAGCAGTTCATTAGGGGAAGTGAACGCCGGTGTGTGTGTGTGTGTGTGTGTTTGATCCGTCAGTTTGCCGACACAATGAGGTGATGGAGTGAGGTTTGCACGGGGAATAAAGAAGAGTAATGAGAGGAAGACGACGCTTGTAATCCAGTCCGACTGTATATCCAGAGTTGTGGTTTGTCCTTGAGAGGCAAATATCCATTTCAATATTCAGGCTTCCTGCTCCGAGAGCTGCGCCGTCAGACAGAAAGACAATCTGTTGTCTTTCCTCCTCCCGTCTCTCTTCAGAGGCGATACCTCGGTTCAGTTCGGATTTGTTTTTCCAACAAGGTTGATGAGGTTTTCAGTTTCGTTTGCAGTGTTGGTCTTGGATACAGTGTTCCAACTGTTTTGATGCAGTTTCACTTTCAGTTTCAGTTTAATATCGAAGGGGTGGACGGTTCATTTCGGTCAACGTATCCTCGTACAACGGCTCGTATGATATCTCACGAAAAGTTGCTCTTGGTTTTAAACTTGCATTCTCGCTAGTGTCCACCAGGGGGCGACTCCTCTGGTTGTATAGAAGTCTATAGAAAATGACTCTACTTCTCTCTTGATTTATTACCTCAGTAAACATTGTAAACATGAGTTTATGTCTCAATCTCTAGTTTTAAGTCTTCTTCAATACAGCATGATGTTCATTTAGTACATTATGGTCCATTTAGAGTCACACAGACCATAAAGCAGGGGATGCTTTAGGGCGGGGCTACACGGTGATTGACAGGTCTCTACCAGAGACGTATACGCGTCTCTACGTCACTCCTCCTCAGTCCAGATATAATCACTTCCTGTTCACTGGTTGCAAAAAATAACGTGATTGGACGTGTTCATCAACGGCTCTAACAATATTGTGCTCTTTGTGATCCTTCATGTTGCACAACTTTTATGAAATTGCCAAATCACCAAAGTTGCGTTTGACACGTTCCCGACGCACTCGGCAGAACGAGAGTCTGAGAGTCTCACTCGGACCCAGCAGCCCTGCTGGGGTCATCAAAATAAAGTCGTTCAATTATGATCGGATAAAGGTCCAACATGTTAAACATGTTCGAGATTATCACAGACGTTCACGGCAGTTTGTGAAATACGTATGAAATGCAATCTGTTGGTTTGTGTGTACGAGGACATTTCATGAAGCTCGGCACGAAAACAAGGCCAATAGAAGGACAGTTAGGATGAACGTTTGTTTCTATTGATGAACGTTTGTTTCTGTTGATGAACGTTTGTTTCTATGGATGAACGTTTGTTTCTATGGATGAACGTTTGTTTCTATTGATGAACGTTTGTTTCTGTTGATGAACGTTTGTTTCTATGGATGAACGTTTGTTTCTATGGATGAACGTTTGTTTCTATTGATGAACGTTTGTTTCTGTTGATGAACGTTTGTTTCTATGGATGAACGTTTGTTTCTATGGATGAACGTTTGTTTCTATTGATGAACGTTTGTTTCTGTTGATGAACGTTTGTTTCTGTTGATGAACGTTTGTTTCTATGGATGAACGTTTGTTTCTATGGATGAACGTTTGTTTCTGTTGAT
This sequence comes from Melanostigma gelatinosum, assembly GCF_949748355.1. Classification (NCBI taxonomy): domain Eukaryota; kingdom Metazoa; phylum Chordata; class Actinopteri; order Perciformes; family Zoarcidae; genus Melanostigma; species Melanostigma gelatinosum. The sequence continues at coordinate 1,483,195 of NC_136636.1, forward strand.
GAACGTTTGTTTCTATTGATGAACATTTGTTTCTATGGATGAACGTTTGTTTCTATGGATGAACGTTTGTTTCTATTGATGAACGTTTGTTTCTATGGATGAATGTTTGTTTCTATGGATGATCGTTTGTTTCTATGGATGAACGTTTGTTTCTATGGACGAACGTTTGTTTCTGTTGATGAACGTTTGTTTCTATGGATGAACGTTTGTTTCTATGGATGAACGTTTGTTTCTATGGATGAACGTTTGTTTCTATGGATGAACGTTTGTTTCTATGGATGAACGTTTGTTTCTATTGATGATCGTTTGTTTCTATGGATGAACGTTTGTTTCTATGGATGAACGTTTGTTTCTATTGATGAACGTTTGTTTCTATGGATGAACGTTTGTTTCTATTGATGATCGTTTGTTTCTGTTGATGAACGTTTGTTTCTATTGATGAACGTTTGTTTCTATGGATGAACGTTTGTTTCTGTTGATGAACGTTTGTTTCTGTTGATGAACGTTTGTTTCTGTTGATGAACGTTTGTTTCTATGGATGAACATTTGTTTCTGTTGATGAACGTTTGTTTCTATTGATGAACGTTTGTTTCTATGGACGAACGTTTGTTTCTATTGATGAACGTTTGTTTCTATGGACGAACGTTTGTTTCTATTGATGAACGTTTGTTTCTGTTGATGAACGTTTGTTTCTATTGATGAACGTTTGTTTCTATTGATGAACGTTTGTTTCTATTGATGAACATTTGTTTCTGTTGATGAACGTTTGTTTCTGTTGATGAACGTTTGTTTCTATTGATGAACATTTGTTTCTGTTGATGAACGTTTGTTTCTGTTGATGAACGTTTGTTTCTATTGATGAACGTTTGTTTCTATTGATGAACGTTTGTTTCTGTTGATGAACATTTGTTTCTGTTGATGAACGTTTGTTTCTATGGATGAACGTTTGTTTCTGTTGATGAACGTTTGTTTCTGTTGATGAACGTTTGTTTCTGTTGATGAACGTTTGTTTCTATTGATGATCGTTTGTTTCTATGGATGAACGTTTGTTTCTGTTGATGAACGTTTGTTTCTATGGATGAACGTTTGTTTCTATTGATGAACGTTTGTTTCTGTTGATGAACGTTTGTTTCTATTGATGAACGTTTGTTTCTGTTGATGAATGTTTGTTTCTATGGATGAACGTTTGTTTCTGTTGATGAACGTTTGTTTCTGTTGATGAACGTTTGTTTCTGTTGATGAATGTTTGTTTCTATTGATGAACGTTTGTTTCTATTGATGAACGTTTGTTTCTGTTGATGAACGTTTGTTTCTATTGATGAACGTTTGTTTCTGTTGAACGTTTGTTTCTGTTGATGAACGTTTGTTTCTATTGATGAACGTTTGTTTCTGTTGATGAACGTTTGTTTCTATTGATGAACGTTTGTTTCTATTGATGAACGTTTGTTTCTATTGATGAACGTTTGTTTCTGTTGATGAACGTTTGTTTCTATTGATGAACGTTTGTTTCTATTGAT
>NC_136636.1:1487211-1492211 GCF_949748355.1 Melanostigma gelatinosum
TCTCCATCACGTTCTCTCCCAACTCGTCAGACAGCAGCTTGTTCAGCGGCCACGCGTCAAACTATGAAGCTCTACGTAACCTTCTGGCGGCCATTTTGGGCCCTGAGTACACGGAGGCGAGAAGCGCGCCACCCGGGAAAACCGTTGTTAAAATTTGGAGTCGCGCCGCTCATCAATGTCACACTTGCCCCAGGCAGCCAATCAAATACAGCAGGAGGCGGGCTTTACTCCTTTACACTCAGACTTCCTGCTCAGGATCCCGTTTAACACGACACGGCGTGTTGACTGACCGTTTGCATATCTTAATCTGCATAATCATGACTCAACCTCAACTTTATGTAAATTAATCCAAGGCAGCAGGCTCGCCAAACTCAGACTGTCAAACGGTCAAATCAGGCGGCGCTGAACAACAACGAATCGATATTTAGTAGAATGAGGAAGTTGGTCACCAGGCCACCATGTTGGAAAACATTTGAGCCAGAAACATGGTGACCGCCGACTTCCCCGGACTGGTGTTGCCTGTTTTGTGCAGCTGGCGCTGGCAATAAATGATCATTCAACCGGTTTGTGCAGCTAGTTTTAGCCTCTTCAAGCACAGCACCTCTGCATGCAAGACACCAATCCTGTGGATTAACGGACGGTTATCAACGGTCGGCTGTCGGTCAGTAAGAACCAAAACAGAATCTAAATCAGCATCCCTACATGTGACACAGGAGTCAACCAAACAAGAAGAAATGTTCTTTATAAATAGAGCAATGTCAAAGTGTGTGGAGCATTATCTCGGTGTGACACCTGTCCCTATCACAGGAGCCAGAGAGGACGGCTTCAGAGAGCATCTGCTCAGTTTAAGACGAGGAGAAACCCCCGGAGAGCAGCTGACTGCGGCTGAGACGCAGCGGTGTCATTTCCATGCCGTCTTAATGTCAAGAGGCTGCGAGCTAACAGACCACACAGTGTGAGAGATGAGGAGGGATCGAAATACATGAGGGACATCAGCCTCAATCGTGGGTTAGCGAATGTGCCGAGAGGGCAGCGGTCGTTATCACACTTCACTTGGCTGTGATGTATTTGGAGGAAAAATAATTAAATCCTACAGATGTTTTATTTAACAGTGAAATTGACTCGCATCCCCAGAGAGCCCTTTTTTCAGTCAGTAGAGATTACAATGACATGGCCCGACTGGAGAATCGACACACTATTAATTCATATTTCACGGCAGGTTCATGTAACGTTGCAGCGGGATTACGACTGCACGTTATCTTGATCGGCGTGCCGGTTCTAGAACGGCATCGGCTGAAGATGGGGAGGATGTTTGTCATTACTGCACGGGTTCACGAAAGCTCAAGAAAACCACGCTGGACGACGATTACAAAGACACCATCGTTTGCTCTGTGCTTTAACTTGTTCCAACGTTAAACATATGATATTCTACGGAGAGATCTCTTCTGCTGGAACAGTCATTGTATTTGCTGTTAGATATTCAGACTTTTGTCTTTTTGAGTTCAGTGAAGCAAAATATCTGAGACAGGAACGAGAATATTTGGGCGGTGCAGCAGTAGAACTCACCTTGCCGATGATGCTTCCTACTTCCTGTGGAGAAAATACAAAGAGATGATGTTTAATCCTCAGCGGACAGATAGAAAAATACAATGAGCCAATTCTTTCTATGAGGAAAGTCTTTATGGCGTTTAAAAAAACAAAAAGAACCTCTTTTTGGGTCGTGAATGTGCACAGGGGGAATGCTACTGTATATTAAAAACAACACTTTTATACTGTAAACGTTTTATTACTTCCTCCTTGATAAATATGCCGACAGTTTCTGCTTTGTATCCAGTAAGTCAGTTCTTCTTTCTGTTGTGTTTTGTCACTTTCTTTCTCACAGTATACTCCGGTACTCAGGGGTGTGTTATTTTACGGGACAAACATGTCGAGAACAGCATTTCATGTTCAGATGAAGGCTGTGGTGTGTGTCATAAAATGATTCTTTAACGACAGTTAAACGACAGCTTGTTAGGCATTATCGAGGATTATGGTAATAGTAATTATGTCAAAACTCAAGGATGTTTGATTTACTGTAGAAATTGAGAATGTAGGTTCAAAATGATTGTTGATACAAACGGCAGCCTGTGAATAAGTGGAGAATGTTTTTTTACACTTCAATCACTGATACTGTATATATGCTTATAATATCAATCGGTACGGCAGTAAAGTCACTGACTGGCTCCTCAGTTATAGACGATATCTAACGATGTGTTACGACGTGTTCACACCAAACGTGAAGCTCATATTGGTACAAACAATAACGCCGATCTGACGTTATTTTGAGTGTTGATGGAGCTGCTACAGTGTTAGCTTAGCACCGATCGATTCAAACTCCTTTCAGAAAACAAGCATCTTAAAAGTTATTTGCATGTATTCCAGACAAAGCATGAATTCAGACTTTTTACAAATCACTGTGTAGTTCTTTCAGCTTCTTTCTTTATCTGTTCACTGCAATTAAATGACAGCAAAGTTGTTCATTTTGTGTTCATACAGCTGTAGCAAACCAGCAGACGTGAAAACATCTCTCTGAAATTCACGGAGCGCCTCCAGATGATGCTGTGAACTCAGAGAAGACGGTGTTTACTTTCCCGGGATATCTGGAACTTCCACAGCATGTAGAAAGCAGCACGAGAGGTTATTCCTTCTATGATTGAGTCGAGTGACGTAAATAAACACAAACGATCCCGCGATCAAACTCCTGCTACGCGTTTGGTTTGCACACAGCATTACTCCGCCTCTCAACACCTTCTGACGCTCCTCCGTCTGCATCGCCCATTGGTTCCCCCTGAACACAGTGCGGCTGTAGTTTTTCATCAAAGAAGCAGGAGGGAAAAGTGCATTTGTTGGGGACGATTGTTGGCGCCGGATTAATAATACATTTGTTGCAGTAGTGAGAATGTGTTGAGAGTAAACCAGTGTTTGTACAGCGGTGAGGCTCATTGATGGAGATCTATGGCTCAGAGGAAGAACGATATCGGGATACTCGTCGGGTTTTTTCCTGCTTATGGCTCATGAGAAAAATCTCACCTTTCCGTGCATGAGGAGGCGCAGCGTGAGCGTGACTCCCATGGCTCCGTCTCCAAACTCCTGCTCGCAGCTCATGGTAGAGGTGGTGGTGGTGTGGTGGGTGGAGGTGTGGGTGGACTCTGCCGCTGGGAGACGCATGAAGGTCCGAGGCCCCGGAGGCGTATGGACCTGTCCAGAACACCGCAGAGAACCCTTTGGAGAAGCCGGCAAAGAACCCCGTGGAGAGCCCTGAGCTGTGAGAGGGGCGAGGGCGTGGACGGAAGCTTTTATCTTTGGTCCCGTTTCTGTGAACTCTGTGGAAAAAGAGGCGGAAGATGAGAGAATCGTGGTAATCGAACTCATGCAGATCAGCCTCATCATCAGTTTATTAAGGTCTATTCGCTGTAGAAGAGCCGACTACAGAGACTTTGCATTGGATGCTGCCAAAACGCAGGTGACCTACACTCAATGCTGCACCTGAACGCATCTTGACGAGGGGCTAAAGTTGCTGCTGCTGCTCTGCTAATGTGCTGCTGACGGTTATGTTCCAGTGTCGACGTAATGTGATAATATGAGCAGCTCTGTGAGGCTGTACGTAGGCACCGCGCTGCTTTGAGCTAAATAACAGCAGCATGCTAACATTCTCATGTTTAGCAGCTATCATCTTTAATGTGGCCACAAACTGGGCTTTAACATTTGATAATTGGGCTATGCTTAAACAAATATACATTATCTGTCTTATGTTTGGGGTCAAACTCTCGAAGCTGTTATAAAACACTGAAGTAAGAAAAGTACAAATAAAGGTATTCAGCGTTTGTGTGACGTACGTCCTGAGAATCAATCACAGAAACAGAGAAGATCAAAACGTCTTCACATGTTGTCATTTCGTAAACATGTTAACGCCAGCAATACTTTCAAATAACCATCATGAATTGATTAAGAGTTAAATCAAATGAAATGTTAAATGAAATTATAATAAATAATGGTGGGACATTATTCATAATTCTACAATTTTATTGTTGCACTCATTATACAATTTTGAATCGTATATTAAGTATTTTTTAATGATTACCAAATCCTTTGTGAAACATCTACACATTTTGTACAGATATTTGTAACATTGTTACGATGAACATTATTTGGATTGCTTTTATGAATATGCAACTGATGTTTACAATACTTTGTCAATGATTCATACATATGTTTATGAATGTTATCGTCTTTTATCAGCTGTGAAGTAATATATCATTCATAAACTAATTATTTCATGTTAAACAAACTGAAGAGTAAATAACAAAGTAAAGCACGATTAATCATTTTGAACATTATTAACTATCATTTCATTGTTTAACAGTAAAATAAAGCTGAAGTTGAAGTTGAATTAACTACCAATGTACCATTTATTAATGATGGTCATATAAAGTATCAAGTATCAAGCTGATGAAACGAGGTAAAGAAATGTTTGTGGAGCATCAAATTAAGAAGAGTTTGTATTTATGTTTTGGAGAATAAACTCCTTTGTGTATCCTGCTCATCCTAAACTCACCAGGTTCATCTGATCAGTCAATTATTATCGCTGATTCTCACCATGACGCTGGTTTATGTTCAGGTTTAAATATTAATTATATTGTTGGTTTAGGTTTGTTTTACATTTGTAGTGGAAGCAGTTGATGTCGTCAAGGTCCCCACAAGTACAGTAACAAACATCGGTGTGTGTGTGAGTGTGTGTGTGTGTGTGTGCTCATTTACATTAGTGGGAGTGTGAAGCCGAGTGTTGCCAAGGCACGGAGCTGGCAAAAGCATGTTTGTATACGTGTGTGTGTGTGTTTGTATACGTGTGTGTGTGTTTGTATACGTGTGTGTGTGTGTTTGTATACGTGTGTGTGTGTGTTTGTATACGTGTGTGTGTGTTTGTATACGTGTGTGTGTGTGTTTGTATACGTGTGTGTGTG
>NC_136636.1:1499711-1539711 GCF_949748355.1 Melanostigma gelatinosum
CTCGCTGTGAGAGATGCTGCTGACACACACAGCTCAGGTATGTATATATATATATATATATATATATATATATATATATATATATATATATATATATATATATATATATATATATATATATATATATATATATATATATATATATATATATATATATATATATGAATATATATATATATATAATATATGATATAATATATATATATTATATATATATATATATATTCATACATTATATATATATATATATATATATATAATATATGAATATATATATATACCTGAGAATATATATATATATATATATATATATATATATATATAATATATGAATATATATATATATATATATATATATTTATATTCTCAGGTATATATATATATATATATAATATATATAAATATTACAGAGAAGACAACAGACAAAGAATTGATATTATAAATACTACAAATAGATTAAATAATTAACATGGATTGCATAAAAAAATAGATGAAAATTAAATATGAATTTCATCAAAAACAGATACAAATTTCATAAAAAAGTGATAAAAATAAACTAAAAAAGAGATTTGATCAAAAATAGATAACAATTAGAAACAGATTACATAAAAAATAAACAAAAATAAAATAGATACAAATGATATTATGAAAAATAGAGATTACATCAAAAGAACGGATACAAATGGAAGGGTGGAAAATAGAGATATTCTCAGAAGAGATATTCCGTATGATATATCAGTGTTGTATCCCGTTCAGTATTTAATATTCACTCACCAAACAGAAGACTCCATCGTGGACTTTAGGTGTTCAATGTGATGCATTTACTGTTCATGAACTCATATTTAATACATTTCTACTCGTATGCTGAAGCTCGTCATTTTCTGCAGTGACCCAGTTTCCCCACGACGCCGTTTGTTATTTCATGAGTGTGTGATGCATGTACTACACACCAGACGCACACACAGATCAATGCATGTGTATGTGGAACAGAAGAGGCTAATGGAGACACGAGACCCGCTGCTCTGCTGAACGAGCTCAGAGTGAACGGAGGCTGCAAAGAAAAACTGTTACTCTGAAACACGTCGTATTTATGCTATTTCAGACATTTGTTCTGTTACTATCGGATGATTCACATAAAGCTGTGGGTGTTTTGAACACAGGAGGACGGAGACACAAACGTAATAAAATACAGAAAGAGAAAAACATCTTTGAAAATCATTTTTATTTTGCTGCCGCTGAATTAGACAAAACAACCGGAGTGACGGAGCTCAGACTTCATTCAAACGTCGCTCTCTGCAGACCAGAGGATATTTGAACAGCAGGAAATGCATCAGCCGCTGTGGACTGAAGCACAAACCAGCAGGAGATGGAGGAGACCTTCGTATCACATCTGGTGACTCAGTAACAATACAGAAGCAACTCTGGTGGAATCTTTACTTCTTCTCGTAGTGAAAAGGTTTCAGGACTCTGCACTGAGAGGAGGGCTGGGCCAGAGAGAGCAGAGAGACAAACACATCTGTGCAGATGTGTCTGATCATTTCATAGTTATTTATTGATATTACCAATTAACCAACTCACTGTTAGCCCGAACTAGTTGACTTTACTAGAAAACCGGGTGGAAACCCGTTGTCTCAAACCATTTCACTTTTTACAAATGGAGGAACTAAACAGATCTAGTTGTGTTAACATAGAACCTTAATGAATGCAGCAGACACATTTAAGTCCAAGATTAGTAATCTTTACTAAAAATCATTAGTTCACTTGAATTATTTCTTTTCTTTAGTGTAAGTTTAATGCATACATCAGCATTTATAAACAAATCACTAATATAACATTATTTATTGCTACTTAAGACCATTCGTTTATTTAAGTAATGTCTTTACTTTTAATTAAATTAATTATACTATTTGATTTTGAGATTTAATGTATTGTTTCAAGAAAATTGTACAGAAGGAAAGAAATTAAACAACACAGAGAGAGAGAGAGAGAGAGCGAGAGAGAGAGAGAGAGCGAGAGACAGAGAGAGAGAGAGCGAGCGAGAGAGAGAGCGAGCGAGCGAGAGGGAACCGGGGTCCACCTTTAGGCCATCAGGTGATCCACAGAGCAGAGATGCTGATTCTTAATTAACACTCACACCAATAAAGTAATTTAACTGGAAGGACAGAAAGTGACAGACCCAACATGCAACGGAAGCAGCTGATGGAGGAGAAGCACAGGTCGGGAGCAGAGGCTTCTGGGACCAACAGGCAGGAAGTAATGGACTCGTTATTGAATTAGACAGAAGCAGAGCAGTCGTTATCATCCTGCTGAGATCGCTGATAACTGGATCCATTAGTCCGATTGGCTGCACAGCCATTCAACACAAGACATGTTAGGAAGTCAAATTCATTTCTCCTGAGACGTCACGCTGTAGCTGGGTTCTGGTTGTTGCTGCGGGTCGTTGTCTTCGTGGTTTATATTATTAGATAGTCGGCTTCATCGCTGCTGCTTTTACTAATTTACAGAGGAAAACAAACTGTATTTGCCCTTTAAAGCACTGAACTAAAGGTTTTATTGTAGAGCAACCAGAAATAGAAGCAGAAGCAGCGACAGTCTGTTGCTTCTGGATAAACGCGTTACACAACTCAATATCCTCAACAGAGGGCAGAGCCCAGTCACACCATATTCATCATAATAATAATAATTAATAATAAGAATGAGTCCACAGCGATCTGAACATGCTTTCAGAAGCAATCTAACATTCCACCTTTACCAGCAGCAGCGCTGCTGCTGTCTGAGGCCGTGAGCACACAATAACCAACACGAGTTCTGTCTGACAATCTGCTATTCAGGCCCCGAGGAGACTGTTGATGGATCCCAGTAAACACACACACACACATTCCCGTAGTGTTCACACTGCAGCGCTGAGAAATCATCCAATGGAAGCAGCCGTGAGGAGCGCTGAGTACAGCTGATGGAAAGAAGACGCTATCACAAGGTTACACACTTCAAATGGAAGATGCATATTATTTATGAGTAGAGGAAACAGCAGGGGGCCTGATGTTGATCCTGGGAGGAAACCTTTAGTCAACCATCGAGAGCTGGAAGCCAGCGACTGAACTCTACAACGGAAAGCAGCAACATGAGTAGATCAGCTGAACCAGAAGCCTCAGACAGATCCGCACAAATACATCAGGACGTTTCTTTCATCAGATAGAAAACACACCGATGTGCCATTACAACACGGACAAACAACACATGCTGTCATTGTTGCATCTTCTCTTCCGACAGAGGACGCTCAGGAACCAGCCGACAGTTCTTTAGGTCACAAGCGTCAAAACCTTTGAGCGACGACGTGAAATTGAGGAAACGTTTTCTTGGGAAAACATCTGGCCATGCTTGCGTTTTGTCAGAGATTCTGTTGTTGGTGGCTCACATCTGTTGAATGAAACCATTACCAGGTGACATCATAAAGTCTGTGGAGGCTTTTTAACTGATGCTCCGTAAAGCAAACAACCACAAGCAGCGAACACAAACCTCCTTCCCTGTTCGGCAGATTCCTTCTGGCAAGCATGACCATTCAGAGGGTCTCACTCACTCTGAAGAGATGGAGAACCAACGGAACTGGACCGAACACAACATGCGTAAAGTGATTCTCCTCAACGTGAACGTGATGAACCGATGGAGCACCGGCACCATCAAGTCAGTCCAGCAAAGCCGACACATACACGTGGATTGTTTTACCATCACTGGCCGTCCTCGAGTCGTTCTGTGATCGTGGCTAAAAAAAACTAAAAGATAAAATGTAAAAACCCTCAAAATAAAATACAACAAAGAAAAGTACAGGAAGAGGAATTGAATGTGTATTTAGATAGATGCAATAGAAATGGATTAAATCTCGGTGTATTCCTTGATTGATGAAGTGACGGATACAAAGAGACAGTAACACGTCTGAGAGAAGACAGACACACACACGCACACACACACACACACACACACACACACACACACACACACACACACACACTGTGTGCAGGGCACAGAGATCACACGCCGGCGTTGTCAGCAGGAAATGAGCTCATATTGTGGCGTCGTCCCCTCACTTGAACCGGTGACCCCACGCCGTCCTCGCTGACATCTCAGCTGAAGCCTCACAATTAAACCGCGAGCAGCAAAGACACCAGATGAACAACGATGTCGGGAATATGTTTAATATGTTTAATACAGCAGCTTAAAAAAAGCAAGTCTGATTCAGGATGCACGGCTTATCAAGTGCTCAGCTAGAAGTGGCGCGCTGCGCTTTGAAGAGATAATCCGTCCCGGACGTCCTCAACGTCCCCGTTAGCTTTAAGTGAAGAGACGTTGAAGCAGAGGAATGTTGCTGTTTCTTTACAGTAACAACTTTAATATCTTCATCTGTGAGAGATTGACAATCGTTGGCAAAAAGAAGTGTTTAAAAATAAAGCCGGATGAAAAGACAACAGGTCTGTGAGCAGATGACCCACTTTCTATGTGATTGCTGCTCCCGCTTTCTTTATACCAAGACATGCACGGCTTTCTGCATTTTACTCACTAACAGGCAGCTCAGCAGAGAGAGAGAGAGATGAACAACAAGAAAGTTGATTTAAAAACAGAGAGACGGAGAGGGAGGTAAAGATGGGAGAGAGATTTAAAAGAAGAGAGACAGAGAGGGACAGGGAGGTAAAGATGGGAGAGAGATTTAAAAGAAGAGAGACAGAGAGGGAGAGGGAGGTAAAGATGGGAGAGAGATTTAAAAGAAGAGAGACAGAGAGGGAGAGGGAGGTAAAGATGGGAGAGAGATTTAAAAGAAGAGAGACAGAGAGGGAGAGGGAGGTAAAGATGGGAGAGAGATTTAAAAGAAGAGAGACAGAGAGGGAGGTAAAGATGGGAGAGAGATTTAAAAGAAGAGAGACAGAGAGGGAGAGGGAGGTAAAGATGGGAGAGAGATTTAAAAAGAAGAGAGACAGAGAGGGAGGTAAAGATGGGAGAGAGATTTAAAAGAAGAGAGGTGAAAGATGCAGCGGGGCGGAGAGACGGAGGAGCGACGGTTCAACAAGCAGCTAAAATACAGAGAGAGAGAAACAAGGAGAGGGAAGTGAGAGGAGGAGGACAGTTTGGCTCAGCAGAAAACAAACAGACCACAAAAAACTGAAACGCAGTTAAACACCTCATACAAGTCTCAGACAATTTACAAATATCATTAAAAATGAGCCAAAAGAAAGTGAGTGAGTGAGTGAGTGAGTGAGTGAGTGAGTGAGTGAGTGAGTGAGTGAGTGTGTGTGTGTGTGTGTGGTCCCAGACTAATGATTGGCTGAGTTCAGACACCCAATTAAAGCAGCAGAAACAAGCACCAGGTACACACACACACACACACACACACACACACACACACACACACACACATATGTATGTACTATAACAACCATGACCTTTAAAGACTAACTCTAACACTAAATACTCTGTTCTGTGAATCACGTGCGCAGTCATTTCTATCACACTGTCAGTGTGATAGTCAGTGACACGTTCACCTCCATTTCTATGACGAGCGTTGGGAGTCAGATGTTTGAAACACACCAGTGTTTACACCAGGGGTCTCAAACTCCCGGCCTACGGGCCGAATTCGGCCCGCCACCTCATTTTATGTGGCCCGCGAATCCGCCAACACAAAAAAATATATATATATTATTATTATTATTATTTTTTTAAGTTAAAATTGATAATAAAAATATCCCCATAGTCGAAATTATGAGATAGAAAGTCTAAGTTATGAGATAGAAAGTCATAACTATGATAGAAAGACATAATGATGAGATACTTAAACACAGAAGCAGCTCTTTGGCTGGTTACTGTACATTTAACATGGAAATGTATTGCGAGTACATTGAAGACTACTTCAAACGTGGCTTTAAAAACACATGAAATACTTGATGTGCACATTTACACAGTCTAACATTTACAACCGGCCCTTTGAGGGACCGTGATGCTGATGTGGTGCTGATGTGATGCTGATGTGATGCTGATGTGATGCTGATGTGGTGCTGATGTGGTGCTGATGTGATGCTGATGTGATGCTGATGTGGTGCTGATGTGATGCTGATGTGATGCTGATGTGGCCCAGAGAGAAGATGAGTTTGAGACTCCTGCTCTAGACTGAGTGCATGAAGTCTTCTCATCTTGAAGGCAGAGGACATCTTTTACCTCCCGACAGGATCTCATGGGACGGCGCATAAAAAGCACAACTGGTCTCATGCAGCATTCGTAGCGATACCAACAACAATGCATTTCTTTGTATGTTCAGTATATTATATTAACTTGCGTACTTCAGTAGCAGCACTTCCGTTGTGTTTTCAAACTATTTTTAACAGACGATCTTTTCCTAAACTCTTCCTGAGCAGTTTTGTTGCCTCAACATAACTGAGTTATACTAAGTTCATCTTGAAAGGACCGTGTGAATGTAACGAGCCGAAATTGACACGAGTTGCTGGACTTTTGTTAGAAAGTGCACGAAAAATGAGGAGCAACTTTTAGTCAGACATCGATCGAAGCGTTGTCGTGTGTCATTTTACTCGACATCGTACCTCGACACAAAACATCGTGCGACGTCGAGCGCGCCGGCCCGGCTACGTAAAGAAAGCAAGATTACAACACACAGAGAGGAGCGTCAACCCGAACACCAAGTCCTCAGAGCCCCTGTTGTCCACAACGTGTCCTCACTCTCAAGAGCAAAGGTTCACTGAGACAGAAGTCAAGCAGCGATCGCAGGGTTCGATCCACCGCCTGTGCCCAAACTGCCCCATTACGAGTCAGAGGGAGTGAGGCAGAGAACAGTGTGAACAGAACGCAGACAGACTCTCGTGTTTCCTTCGTGCTCAGAGTTCCTCAGGGCTCAACGTGTCCACGACACTGAAGTCAGACGAGACGCTGGTGGAGAAAGTCGGCCACAGCTGCGCTGCCGGCGTGTTGAAGTGGAGTTCACTCAATTTAAAGTTCATCTTTTTTTCTGAGAAACTCGCCTGATGCAGGAAAGTTGAGGCCAAACTCGTTCTAGACGACGGGGTGGAACTCGTGTGTGTGTGTGTGTGTGTGTGTGTGTGTGTGGAATGAAATGCAGAGCGATGATCTGCACATAGAAGTATAAATCCACAAAGATGAGAGTGGTGTTACCCCCAAACCATCCGCAAAATATGAATGCAGAGTAAAGAGCACGTAAATAATAACAAAGTACGTCAACGCACAGCTTTTTAAGAAGTGCCTCAAGACGGTTTTTAGTTGCCTGTTCAGCTTCTCCTGCTTTTGTCTCCACAGATTATGGAATCATATTAGTTTCCATAATTTAGGCAATGTTGAACTATTGTGTTTCCACTGTCTGTTTGCTTCTTCACCACAGGTGAGTGACGGGCAGAGCCGGCTGGTTAACCGGCTGAGAGTTAACATGACTTGACCTCTCGACCTCGTGTTGCCACGAACACGCATCATTAACGACAACATCCTGAAGTATCGGAACACTTCACTCACCAGGCCGATCGCTCAGGTCTGTGGACGCGGCGACATCGCTGGATCAGTTCTGTAGGGCAGAAACACCAAAAACATCGAAATAAATATCATATTTCTCGCTTCACGAGCGTACCGATTTGTGGTTTTAATTTGTTGTCTCATCTGATTACTTGGCTCTAGAATACGATGCTGAACTGCTGTCATAGCAACACGATGGTAGTACACAGACAGAGTTCTTCCAGTTCTGCAATGAAGCCAAAACAAACACAAGAATATCCAAAATGTTCTCTTTGGTCAAACTTGCACCCAACAGACAGACGGTCGCACATTTCTTCATTTCCTTCTGTCTCTGGGGAGTAATTACCCGAGTGGAAGCGACATCTGTCCGACTTGTGTGTGTCTGAATGTGTGTGTGTGTGTGTGTGTGCCAGCTGTACGCGGCCGAAGGCGTGGCGCGTGTGTCCGATGTTCGAGAGGACGCTCGGCTGCTTCACTCGGGGACAACTGCAGCAGGACAGAGAGACACGGCGGGACCAGAAGACGACAGCAGTGAACTCACAGAGTCCACTGGAATCCGAGGACTTCCCTCTACGGCTGCTGTGTGTGTGTGTGTGTGTGTGTGTGTGTGTGTGTTCACCCTGGTCTGTGGATGAACTCTTGCTGAGCTCTCTGGTGCCCTTTTTACAGACATTTGATTGTGTTAGTGTAGTTGAGTTGTGCATCTGTGTGAGAGTGTGAGTGCCTCGGCATGCACAGACCCGTGTAGATGTGTGTGTGTGTGTGTGTGTGTGTGTGTGTGCCCTATGCCCTTTTCCAGATGTCTGACTTTAAGTGTGTGTGTGTGTGTGTGTGTGTGTGTGTGTGTGTGTGTGTGTGTGTGTGTGTGTGTTTCTTCCCTCAGAGCTATAATCAGGTCTTGGGGGATTGCAGCCTTCTGTCTGTTTCTCTGACCAACATTACACACACACACACAGTCAGGATCCTGCCCCCCCCCCCCCCACACACACACCTGCCAGTAATGCACTCTACAACTCTGTGTCAACGAGCAGGCTCCATCAGAGGAGGATGGAGAGTGAAAGAAGCTTCATGTTGACTTTGCTGTAAAGAGAGAAGAGAGACGACGTCTGGACTCATGTTCACCCGAAAACACCGAAATGTTTATAAAAAGCAAACGTGGTTGTTTTCCTCCACCAATCAGTCGAGTTGCAGTTTACATCCAGTCTGTGTGAAAGGTCACCACTTCTTCATTTCATCCTCTGAGACGTTCGTGTGAAATTGAAATAATTGGAATTTTAATTCTTGAGTTATGGCCAAACATGTGATTCGTGAGGTCACAGTGACTGTTAACCACTAAATACGAACGAGTTCGGACGTTGAGTCAAAGTGGACGTTTGTGCCAAATATGAAGAAATTCCTTTAAGGTTTTCCTGCAATAGCCTTCATAATAAAAAGAAGAATGATAATAATAATAATAATAATAACTATATTTACATGGCACTTAGAAGGTTAATGAAGCAGAAACAATCTCAGTCATCAGCATAAATAAAAGTGCCGCTGACAACAACAACAACAACAACAAGAGCAACAACAACAACAACAAGAGCAACAAGAGCAACAAGAGCCGACTCAGGAAACATATTCGGCTCCGAGCAAACAAATGAGCAACGCTGCTGCGGCATAATGAGAGAAATAATAAGCCGTCAGTTACACGCCCGCCGTACTAAATGAGTTCTCGTCTGCGTTTTATACGATTAATATGCACGCGCGTGGTTTGCTGAAGGGCAGCTGATGAAGCCTGTACAGGTCCACTGTACTGGTGTTAAATACCTTTCACAGAGAAAGACGTGAGACGATGAAGCACGTTGTTAAAGAGCAGAGAACAAGAACTACAAATACCAAAGTCTGCTCTTTTCTCTCTCTCTTCAAAGTGCGTGAGATGGATGGAACGGACGCATGGAAAGCATGACGCCTCCGGTCACTGTCAGGAGTCTGACTGTGACGTGATTCAGTTATTATCACCCGATTCAACTTCCTGTTGTAACAGAATGTGACGCTCAAACCTCAGGATCTGTCGACACAGCGAAAAGTGTCTGCAAAGGAAAAGCACCAAAAGCTGCATCGAGCTGTCTGCAAAGGACGAGTTTCTTTATTCTTTCATCAGAAGCTTCCTGATTTTAATCAAACATAATCAAAGGAAAGGATCTTGTACAGAAGCTCACACTTCAAAGGGAACTCTTTTTTTATTTAGTTTTGTACTAAAACTCAAATGCACACCATCACCAGTCCTTTAAGAGCGACTCCGAATACTAAACCCTCCATCAGGAGTCGGTAGATCACATTTAAAACACCACCAACGACCTCAGGTCCTGAAGTGTTCATTGCATCAGAAGGAAAGCTGCAGAAGAGTTAAAAACAACAGCAACACATGATGTCAGTCTGGGTCAAAGGGCACCGACAGCGACGGCAGTGCAGCTTCTTCTTTTTTTGGTTATTGCATTTCAGTAGTCAGTCGGCAATTTGTTGGTTTTTGGATAATACAAACCCACCGGCTACTTCAGCACCATGGACAGCTCCGTGGATTCATCGATCCACAGCAGAGCTCAGCTTCTGAAACCCGACACCGACAGACGGAGCTCCTCTTGTCAACACTCGATCTCATCACTTTCTCTCTTCGGCCTCAAACAAGTGTTCTGCAGTGTCTGTGCTTCTGTTGGAGCGGATTGAAACCATCCAGCTTCAGCTCTGCTAGCATGAAACACCAAACAGTTTCAGCCTCCAGCAGCACAAGCTAACGCTAACGCTAACGGTAGGGGACGAGAAGGAGGCCACAGGAAGCAGCAGGGAAGAGAAGGAGGCGAGTGATCGATGAGGCTACAGGACGAATACATGAAACTTAGTTGATTCTGCTTCTTCACTCACACTGAGACCGGACTGTCGTGGTTCTTCTCTGTCTGACTGCTGAGGTGGTTAGTTAGTGATGTTGATCAGGGGGGGGGGGGGGGGGGGGGGGCAGAACATTACAGATGCAAAGCTAAAATACAGGAGGTGCTTAAATACAATTTGATTCAAGTGTACACACACACACACACACACACAGTGAAACACACAGTCAGCCCTATAAAAAGTGCTGAGAAGATCAATGATGAAATGGATGGGTATTTGTGTGTGTGTGTGTGTGTGTGTGTGTGTGTTGGGGGGGGGGTTGTGAGGCCCTTTAGCTGCAGACACTGAGGACATTTTGGTTTCCTGTTTAACTCAAACATGGAGGTATTTTTCACTCTAAACATGTTTGCTAACACAGTTTTTATTTGTAGGAGATTAATTTGGTCGAGAGGCTCAAAGATATATAAAAGTGGGATTTACAGAACTCATGAAGTAAATCTGATCCTCCAAAAATCCTCCGTTTCTGTTTCTGTGATGCCGTTTGAGACGAATCCCGAGGAGTCAAACCCAAACCTCCCCGATGGTCCGACACTCCGGCAGCAGTTTATTACTCTGAGAGGCGTCTCCCTGATCATCAGCCCGGCGAATAACGGATCTTTGTTTTGGTGGTTTTCTCTTTTGTTTCTCTTCAAAAGGTCATGATGTTGTTCCAGCGCCATGTTTGACCCAGAAGGAAAGCAGCAGATTGTCTTTGCTCAGATCGATAGTTCTGAGAACCTCGTCTCACTCTCTCATTTCTCTCCCTCTGTTGCACCTCAGCCTCTCCATCTTTTATCACTCTCACTCAATGAGGTCATGGTGAATACAAGAAGGTAAAGCGACACCATTGTCATTCCAGGAGATTTTTATTCCTGTATCGATCGATATCAGTTGGGTAATTCTATCTCTTTTAGTGTTCCTTTCCCTCTCTTTACTTCTCGGCCCATGTGTGACCTTTCCTTATTTTCTTTCCCTCCACTGCATCCTCCTCACCCCTCATCCAATTTTCCATCTTATCTCCTCTGTTGTGCTTCGTCCTCCTGTGCGCTTACACGCATATCGATAAACCGATCACAGCGGACTGACGGGTAAAGCTAATGGAGACATCGGAACGGCATCAAAAAGTATTCCTGAAACTAATGTGACGGTTTTTAGAGCATCCTGATGGAATATCAGTTACTTGTACAGATTTGTTAGTTGACACAAACTGGGTAGTTCAGCTCATTCGTTGAATAGAACCAATAGAAACCAGATTTAAACATTGACTCATCAATATGTTAAATATCACAACAATCATTTCATTGTTTTTAACACAGCCTCTGATTGGGGGACACGTCAGGAACACAACCTCTGATTGGTGGACACGTCAGGAACACAGCCTCTGATTGGGGGACAAGTCAGGAACACAGCCTCTGATTGGTGGACAAGTCAGGAACACAGCCTCTGATTGGTGGACAAGTCAGGAACACAACCTCTGATTGGTGGACAAGTCTGGAACACAGCCTCTGATTGGTGGACAAGTCTGGAACACAGCCTCTGATTGGTGGACAAGCCAGGAACACAGCCTGTGATTGGTGGACAAGTCTGGAACACAGCCTCTGATTGGTGGACAAGCCAGGAACACAGCCTCTGATTGGTGGACAAGTCAGGAACACAGCCTCTGATTGGTGGACAAGCCAGGAACACAGCCTCTGATTGGTGGACAAGTCAGGAACACAGCCTCTGATTGGTGGACAAGTCAGGAACACAACCTCTGATTGGTGGACAAGCCAGGAACACAGCCTGTGATTGGTGGACAAGTCTGGAACACAGCCTCTGATTGGTGGACAAGTCTGGAACACAGCCTCTGATTGGTGGACAAGCCAGGAACACAGCCTGTGATTGGTGGACAAGTCTGGAACACAGCCTCTGATTGGTGGACAAGCCAGGAACACAGCCTCTGATTGGTGGACAAGTCAGGAACACAGCCTCTGATTGGTGGACAAGCCAGGAACACAGCCTCTGATTGGTGGACAAGTCAGGAACACAGCCTCTGATTGGTGGACAAGTCAGGAACACAACCTCTGATTGGTGGACAAGCCAGGAACACAGCCTGTGATTGGTGGACAAGTCTGGAACACAGCCTCTGATTGGTGGACAAGCCAGGAACACAGCCTCTGATTGGTGGACAAGTCAGGAACACAGCCTCTGATTGGTGGACAAGTCAGGAACACAACCTCTGATTGGTGGACAAGTCTGGAACACAGCCTCTGATTGGTGGACAAGTCAGGAACACAGCCTGTGATTGGTGGACAAGTCTGGAACACAGCCTCTGATTGGTGGACAAGCCAGGAACACAGCCTCTGATTGGTGGACAAGTCAGGAACACAGCCTCTGATTGGTGGACAAGTCAGGAACACAACCTCTGATTGGTGGACAAGTCTGGAACACAGCCTCTGATTGGTGGACAAGTCAGGAACACAGCCTGTGATTGGTGGACAAGTCAGGAACACAACCTCTGATTGGTGGACAAGTCTGGAACACAACCTCTGATTGGTGGACAAGCCAGGAACACAGCCTCTGATTGGTGGACAAGTCAGGAACACAGCCTGTGATTGGGGGACAAGCCAGGAACACAACCTCTGATTGGTGGACAAGCCAGGAACACAGTCTGTGATTGGGGGACAAGTCTGGAACACAACCTCTGATTGGTGGACAAGCCAGGAACACAGGCTGTGATTGCACATGTTATAAAAGAACAGAGACATTGCAAAGTGGTACCGGACACAGAAAAGGTTGCGGCTCTATGATCTGTGATATTTAGTGTATTTCCCATCATTTCTATTTCTTTAATGAGAAAGCATTTGGCCGTCTGGCGTACAGTAGCGGCGGCTGCAGGTGGTGCGTAGTGTTAAGATGTTTACGGCGCAGCTGATTTTATCATCATTTATATCAAGTCTTTACCTCACATGTCCGGCTGAAGGACAGCCGGGTCACCAATCGAGCTGAAGTGTTAAATTACTCTCATCAGCACCAACAACCCTCCTGTCAGCTCCCATCATCAGCTCTCCTCTCCGTTCTCCCTCTCCTCACAGTTGAACTCTTTCCATCAATCCCGTCTCCCGCCCTCCTTCATCCTTCTCCGTTACACGACCCGACTCCCCCGACTCCCCCTTCTCCATGTCCTCCCCTCGATCACCCCCATCCCCTCTGGTGGGTTATATGATCCTCATCTCCCTCCCTCCATCCTTCTGTCTCCATACAGCCATGATTCAGGGAACCCGAGACCACCCCAGAGGGAGAAAAGGTGGGGGGGGGGGGGGGTGAGAGACACAGACTTAAAGACGGAGACGATAGCAGAGAGAGACTGAGACGGGATGGAGGGAGGAGAGACACGAATGGACGGATCAATACCTTTTAACGGGAAGGTGCTCCCAGTTCTGGTTATAGATCTCAGACACACACACACACACCCCAGACACACACACACACACACACACACACACACTTCAAATGCAAAAAAAGTTTCAGTTCAGTGTGTGAAATACTTTGGTTTATGACCATATACCTGCAGAACTAAAGACCCAGACGGGCTTTGTATTCAGTGCTATTCACCAAGTGTTAATTGAGGGAGTTTTGGTTTGACATTAAACAAAGCGACCCAGTCAGAATGCTGATTAAGCAGAAAAACATCTGCAAAACAGAAGTAATCCCCGTCATCTCATACAGGTTTTAGAAAACCCTGCGTGTGTCAGTGTGACATAGCGACACGTTTAGGGAGCAGGACGAAGCCTCGTGTCCTCAAACAGGACGTGATAGCGCTTCTTGTATTGATGCGTAATCATGAAAGGACACAGCATGTTATTTATTCTATTTCTACGATTAAAAAGAAAATGCCGAAAACGTGCACCGACAACTATCAGCTTCACGCAGTTCGGTGTTTCGTTTGTCCGTGTTGCTTCGGAGGAGAAATCAGCCATTTCTCTGTTGTTGCTTTTATTTCTGTTTTTTCCAGAGCCGATGTTTGCTGTTACAATGAAACGTCTGCTCTGAGTGCTTCGTCTCTTGACAGCTTTGTGCTGGAACACAAACTGAGCAGCAGTTCGATGACGTGTCCTGACAGCTGAGGAGAGACGATGCCAAATATATATCTGGGTTTTTATTGTCAGAATGCCTTTTCTTTGAAGTATTCAGTGCTTTTAGATCTCACTGTCTGCATGTATTAGCCGTTTAAACCTTGATTTGTCTCCATTACTTTTACAGAGTTGTGCAATTTGGTGGGTTGAGAATTAAACCAACCAAGGGGCAAATTACTCCGAACAGTATTGACTTGATGACATGCACATTATGTCGGATTCCTACAAAATCCTCACCGCTGTGCTCCTCCGTTGCAAACATCAGGAACAGAAGAGATGAAAGTGAGAGAAAGAAGCCTAAATGGTAAACCGGTAGAGATGAAATGTGCTGACTCTCAGCCACTGAACGCAAACAGCCTTCAGGGAACAGAAGCGTTGGTAGAGATGCTGCACCTTCTTTGATTTCTTTCCTTCTCTGCAGCAGCAGAACCTCAGACTGTAGAAGACGTTGTGAAGCTGCTGTCATCCTGGTGTCTTCCAGAAGTGACACGAGAGGATGCAGCTCAGACCATAAACTCATGTTTACAATGTTTACTGAGAAATCAAGAGAGAAGTAGAGTCTTCTTCTCATAGACGTCTATACAACCACAGGAGTCGCCCCCTGGTGGACAGCAGAGAGAATGCAGCTTTAAGACGCTTCAGGATCGACTTTAACTTCACTAATCGGTGGTTCCCGTCTGAGCAGGACACACACGGTGACGCAGCACAATAGATTTACATCAAACAAAGCAGATCAAGTTGAAATCAAGTTTCTTTTCAGGCGACACAGATCGGCTTCAACCTGAGGAAACAGGTCGCGTCGTCTTAACAGAGCAAATATAGCAGAAACCAGAAACCTCCTCCTCCGTGAGCTCCTCGTCGTTTTCATTTTCAAACATCCGAATGCACAAGCTGACGCACGCTAACAAACATGGCGAGCTGCTGGACGTATTCAAAACACACACACACACACACACACACACACACACACACACACACACACACACACACACACACACACACACACACACACACACACACACACACACACACACACACACACACACACACACACACACACACACGCACACACGCACACGTTGGTCTCATGTATTCGTGACACGGATCTAAATCTGGTGCAACCTGCAGATCAAACAAACACGCTGAGCCACTTCGGGCTATATCTGTTTTTCCATTCCCATTCATGAGCCTTTCATAATCCGTGTTATTATAAGTCGGCATTAATGGAAACCAACAGACCCCCCCCCCCCCCCCCCCCTCCCTGACGGGGCCACACCAGCCGGGATCAAGTCCGCACTGGTGAGGAATAACTGTGATGAAGAGAATGAGAAGGAAATGCAAATGAGAGACGGAGGTGAGAAACAAACAGAACAGGAGAGTTAAAGAGAGAAAAGAGGGAAAGAGGACCAGCACCTCACTGAGCTCATGAGCGTCAGTGTGAGTGACAGCCGGACGTGTCCTGCTATCTGCTGCCTCGATGCACGTTTCTGTACACCATTATTTCTCCTATCTCCTCCTCACACGTCCTCTCAGACAAACAGAAACAACAGAGAACCAAGTGGATAGAACACAGGGTAGAGAAAGACAACGAAACAGACTTGTCTCAGCGGACGGACTGAGATTGTCCTCTGAATCACTGAAGTCAACCGCAACAGTCGAGAGGCACTCGATGAAGAACGCTCGCTGCTCGATACAGAGGAGAGGCTTTAAAGGAGACATGCTCGTTTTCAGGTCCATACTTTTATTAGGGTTCCTACTAGAACATGTTAACATGCTTTCATGTTAAAAAAACACAATGGTTCTGCTCAAACGTCCTGTCTCAATATACCTGTGTGGACCCTCCGTCTGAAAGGTTCCGTTTAGTTTTTCCGTATTGTAACGGACTGAGGACATATAATGTCAACCTGTTATGTTAGGTGTTACAGAAAGTGTTCTAAAATGTTATATACGATTGGTTCTTGCATTTACGGAGGTCACTGAAGGCCTCATGCCTTGACGGATGTTGTGGGTTTAGTGCTGGAGCGGAGAGTTCGGCTATGACCGGGAGCTGATGCTTAAAGATGTTCAAGAACGTTAACAGTGTTGCCTGTTTGTTGGCGTAGGCTACGGCCCACAGTAGCCTGTATACTGTCTGCAAATAAAGGACTACAAGAAACGAACGTCTCGTAGCTTTCCTGAGCAAGGGTCGCTACATTTGGTGTCAGAAGTGGGATAGTGAGTGGGCGGGACCCTGCCGAGTCCTGGAGAGACTTGGTGAGGTAGTGTACAGGGTCCAGCTGCCACCACGAGGAAGGAAAGTCGCCCTGCACAGAGACAGGCTGGCCCCCTACCAGGGCACAGCCATCCCACCAGGACAAGAGCTTGGGACACGGGGAACCCTGGACTCTGGCCGGACTACCCCCCAAACCCTTTCCAATAACCCCAGCGTCTCGCCCGGCCCTTCACAGACTGAACTTGGGGTCCTTGGCCCGGCCCTTTCTTCCCCTTCCCCTGCCAATGGGCCCAGCGTCCCCTCGACGGTTTTGTCGCCTTCTTTGGAGGCTTAAAAATGAATAGTGAACTCTGTCTACTAGGAATTATGTTCATACGCTGCTGATTTACAACAGGAGAACACATTATTGCCTGGATTAGGGTTTTTTTTTCATACATTTTGAATGACCGTATCCAACAAGTAAACATATCGTAACATGAGAAAGAATTTCATCACTTTTTTTCCCAAAATCCTCTCGCGTACTAGAATACCTGGTCTGCAGAAGACGGCTTTAAGTGGTGCAGTGGCGTATAAATAATGGAAGAAAGCTGCAACTCAACTCCAAGACACGAGCATGAAGTACATTTAAATTCTTTCAAAGGCGACATATCATGAAAAACTCACTGTTGCAGTGATTATGCACGTCCATTTAACTGGAGTCCCCAAACTGAAATAAGACGACCCAGTCACTGTCTGTGGGCTCTCGATCAGAACACCTCTGATTCAACAACACAGATTTGGCTCCACGTCCTATGTGTTCTTTAGAATATGCTGCCCCCCCCCCCCCCATCTTGAGTATCTCCACACGTGGTTTGAGGACCACGCTTGCAAAGGTGCACCATATTTTCCGCAAGCCAATCAGAGCAGACTGAGCTCTTTCTGGAGGGAGGGGCTTAAAGAGACACGCGCTAAAAAGGAGCGTTTCAGTCAAGCGGCAACCTCCAGTTCTGCCGAGTGAAGCCAATGAGGAAGCGTCTTAACACCTGCATTCTCTCTAGTGTCCACCAGGGGGCGACTCCTCAGGTTGTACAGAAGTCTATGAGAAAATGACTCTACTTCTCTCTTGATTTATTACCTCAGTAAACATTGTAAACATGAGTTTATGTCTCAATCTCTAGTTTCAAGTCTTCTTCAATACAGCATGATGTTCATTTAGTACATTATGCTCCATTTAGAGTCAAACAGACCATAAAGCAGGGGATGCTTTAGGGCGGGGCTACACAGTGATTGACAGGTCTCTACCAGAGACGTGTACGGGGTCTCTACGTCACTCCTTAGTCCAGATGTGGTAACACCGTTAATCGGTTGCAAAGAAATCCAAGATGGCGACGGCCGTATTCCAAGATGGCGAATACGAAATTGCCAAACTTGAGGTTTTAAAGTGTCCGTCCACTACGTCCACTTCTTATCTACAGTCTGGGGTTTCAGACAGAGTACGTGCAGACAGACAGCATGAGGAAAACAATGTGTATTTTGAACATTAAAGCTTTTAATAATGTCCGAGTAAAAAAACACAATACAAGTATGAACTTGAACATATTTTAAATATGGAAGCATCACTCATGGAGCTGTGACGGATATGACTCAACGCATCTGGAGACAGTAATCCTGTTTACGTCGCTGCTTCATCTTCATCTTTACGTCTCATTCACTAACGCTGAGGCTGTGGATTTATTAAGCTCTTTACAACGTTTACGCTGACAACTTTCCAGCTGAGTAGCCACTCATGTGTGTTATTTGTTGTATTTGTATGACGTAGTGTGCAGGATATGACATGAGCAAAACTGCTGAGTCACCCGGCTCAGTCAGCGCGTGACTCAGCAGTTGTAATCCGGCTCGATACGTTTCTCCCGGCTCACAACCGGCCCTGGATTTAGATCATATTTGCATATTTGTCCAGGAATTGTTTCGCCCTGTCTGAGCAAACAGAAAGGCGGCGACTCTTTTGTCCAACATGGAAAATAAAAGCGTCGTACCGTCCCTTTAAATACTTTTTTGGTAATGGGTTAGGGTAAGGATGAATATATATTTGAAATTGCTATTGCTGTTCTTTCTCACGTGATCCTTCCTGCAGGTTTTGCTCTATTTGTTTTGAACGTTTGGGGATTGAACTCTTTTTGAAGTCACTCGTGTGTCGATGTTCACTGTTATCCACGACACACTGTTTGTGTTTTTATGCACTTTAGAGACGGTTCCTTCAACTTCTACTCCACATATCCACCCGGATCAACAGAAATGTGACAATAATTGATGAGCCAGAGAGCTCGTCATGAACCTCAGCTTCTCCCGTGAGCTCCACTTAATGCTGCTCTGATCATCAACACTGACCACTGACCACCTGAGCTCCAGACCGCCGGTCTAACCTCTGATCTACCGCCTCCTGTCCTCGCTCTGACTGAGGACAGGTCGTCCCCACTGTGTTTCTGCTGAGTCCGGCAGAAAGCATCATGAGGACTTCTTTGTTTTCCACCTTGTGGACTCGAGGATGTGGGATTCCATAACATCCGCATCAAGTCCTCAAGAGCCATTCTAAGCCACAGAGGGGGGGAAATGGCATGCGGGCGTTCCCAAAAATAGCACGAGCCTCGTTAAATATTTCAGTAACTCAGATGGTGGAATGAGGAGGAGGAGGAGGAGGAGGAGGAGGCGCGGCAGCAGAGAGATGAAGCATCAAAATAAGCCCCAAAACAAAAACTGGATGATCAAGCTAAGAAAGAAAAGCACTGTGTCGCCTCACGAAGGATTCTTGATCTTTGCTTCCTGTTCAGAGCGACGCTGAGATGGCGATCGAGAGACGGAGAGACGGAGAGACGGAGAGACGGAGAGACAGAGACGGAGAGACAGAGACGGAGAGACAGAGACGGAGAGACGGAGATCAGACCCACAGGAAATAACAGAGAGAGAGAGCTGGCTACTTGAAGCCGTACACTAAAGTTGCCATGTTTTGGACACAAACAACATGGTCCTGCTCACACAGACACACAGCCTGAAGCTCTACTCTCTGAACCACATTCACCATCACATCTCAGTCGCTTCCTGCTGGTTTTCGGGCTGACATGGAGGCAGCTGTGTGGTCAGACCGTACGGAGGCTTTGCATTGGCTGATGGAGAACATTATTTTGAACCTTCGTTTGCCACCGAGTCCTGTCACAGTAATGGCAGCGGTACGCCACAGACTGCCTTTAAATAGATGCTTTCATGGACTCGATGGGGGAAAGTCACTATCTTTAGATGTTTTGGGGTGAAGCATGCACAGAACATCTGGATATGTTGACTATCTCCCGTTGATGGAAGTGTTTAACAGAGAAAACCAGAATCACGAATGAGCACTTGACGTACATCAGTGAACCTTCTGTGCAGACGTTTGATCGGACAGCTGATGATGATGCTGCATACACGACACCTTTCAGGCCGTAATCAGGGCGTCACATACAGACTCGCCTGCAGGAGACGCCAGCGTGAACCCATCCTCGCCACTATTCCACGCTCAGAGACAAACAATGCTCCAGCCGTGTGATGACGTCGTGAAAAGGCTGAAAGCCCCCCCCCCCCCCCCTAAAAACAGGATGGCTGGAAGGAGAGCTGGAGGGTGAAACGAGCACAGGACTTTCACCAGGAGGCCGGAGCTGTTGTGTCAGTGATGTTTGTGACCAGTCTTCCGTACTTACGTTATTTACGCTTTTCTTGAATGATTTGAAGCACAACCATGATGTTTGATGAAGTTAGATCTAGCTCGATGAAGTAACTTTATGTTTAAATCGCTTCATCGGGGCCGTTAGCTTCGATGCATTAGCTTTGTTTTTCTATGGTCACTTCCTGTTCATTGGTTGTGAAAGAAAACAACATGGCGACAGCGAAATCGCCAAACTCGAGGCTTCACAACATCAACAAACCAATGAGTGACGTCATGACGACTACGTCCACTTCTTAAATACCGTCTGTGGCTCGTGATGGAGGAGAAGCTGCTGCAGTAACGAGGCTCGTTTACGGAACGCTTTTCCCCAGATTCAGAAAAACTGTTCTATAAATATTCAATTAAAAAGAATATGGTTCACATTGTGACGCCATGTTGGCTCCTCCATATATCAACCAACTGTACATGTGCTTCATGCAAATGTGTGATTGTACGTGTTGCAGAGAAGTGTGTGTGTGTGTGTGTGTGTGTGTGTGTGTGTGTGTTCATTCTCACATCTGAAGTTCACAAGGATGTGTTAAAACTAGGTCAGCATAAGCAATTTCCCAACACGAAACATTCTCTCACATCTAATAATCGAACTACAAGAATTTATCAAGCAAAACAGAAGCAGCGAGACGTGGAGAGCATGTGTGACGGAGAGACGGGAGGCAGAATGATGGAGAGACCGAAAGAAGAGGAAGAGGAGGGATACAGGAAGTGGACTAAAGAGAGGAACAGAAGACGGAGAGGGGGATGAGTGTGATTTTATCTTAAAAACAGAAGCTGCAGGCCGCCGTATCCGCCCACTTATCATCTCACACACACACACACACACACACACACACACACACACACACACACACACACACACACACACACACACACACACACACACACACACACACACAGTGTTTCCACTGTCCAGCGCTAGAAGCAGGTTAGCATCGATCTGTTCTTGGAAGTGCATGCGGCGGTGGGTCTGTCGGTCAGCTTTTTATGACATCCATCCATCAGCTGTCCGTCCATCCCTCCGTCTAACTGCACACTCAGCTACATTACTCAACCTGCCCCGCCCCCGTTAATACCTACACCTTCCCTCCAACTCTCCCGTCCTCACATTTAAATATCAAACTACTGGCCGCACGCACGTGGTGGAGACCAAAACCAGAGCTGAAAGAAGATTGTAATTTAATGATGATGATCCTACATGTGGCTACACGTCCATCTTGTGGAGGAGGAGGAGGAGGAGGAGGAGTAGGAGGAGGAGCAGCTTTCTGGTTCCACAAAAACAAAAAAATGCCATTTATTTTGTAGAAACAACTGAATGGATCAGTTCAGATCAAGTGATTAACGGATGTATTTGGGGTCCCTCTCCCCCATCCGTCTCCCCATCCCTCTGTCCGTGTCCCCCCCCTCTCTCCGTCCCCCCTCCAGCGCTGATTAACCCCTCTGACTGGCTTCTTCTCCATGGTATGAGTGGCTGAGGCTCATGGGTATTGTAGTGTTTAGAGTTTGGCCAACCACGACAGAAACAACACAATAAATAGAGAACAGAAACGAGCTGCTTCTCACACTTCCCACGTTATAATAGGACCCACAGTATCTTTAATAACTTTATATTGTTATAAGATGTCGCTCCGCTGCCCAAATGAGGTCAAACATTTCTTTTAATTTAGCTTTAAAAATACATACAAGGGAAAATATTCAAATATATATTTATATCTTACTGCTACTGCTGTTAAAAACATTGCAGAATATTTCAGTATTTCTACAATACCCAAAGGAGGAAAACGTCTCTGCTTGTATCCGTATGGATTCCATCTATAAAAACAGATTTTTATTCCTTTTTAAAGATGCTGACATCATCGACACATTTCAGACTTACCACCAGATCTGCTGCACAGCATAAAAAAGGAAAAGCATGTTGTCTCGTTTACTCATAGCAATTACGCTAATGTCTCCAAATGTATGTGCTCATGATTTATTGATGTCAGAATGCAGCACGTCCAGCGCCATCAGCACCATCAGCACCATCAGCACCATAAGCACCATCACATCCATCAGCACCATCAGCACCATCAGCACCATCACATCCATCAGCACCATCAGCACCATCAGCACCATCACATCCATCAGCACCATCACATCCATCAGCACCATCAGCACCATCACATCCATCAGCACCATCACATCCATCAGCACCATCAGCACCATCAGATCCATCTGAAGAACCGTCTGCACGGAGGACTGACCCTCCGTCCATTAACCCTCGTGTGTCTCATGAGTTCACTCATCTCTCACCGGGTCATCCTTCACTCCTCTCCTCCTTTATGGAGGGGCTGATGTCTCGCTCTCATGAGCCAACCGTTTCTCTCTTTCTTCTCTCCTCCTCCCCCCTTTCCTCCCCCCTCCATCACCTTTTGCAGGATCCAGGCGGTGCATTAGCAGATTAAACGGAAAGAGAGATGAAGTCTCTCTCTCTCTCTCTCTCTCTCTCTCTCTCTCTCTCTCTCTCTCTCTCGTACTTTGGCTCTCTGTGACTGAATCTTTCATGTTCCTTCATCTTACCGACGCCCTCCTTCTCTCCACTGAGTCTCCACTGGAGTTTCTGTCCACTAGTCTGAAAGAAATGTTATTGAAGCAGAGATGTTCTTGTTGCCTGTGAAGCTGAAGAACTGACGGCGACCCAAAATTAGTTTCTGCTTTAATCTGAAGCATCGTTTCAGACAGATGGATTTGTTATTTTCTCACAGAAACCCCTTTTCTTCTTCATTTTAATAAGTGTTGTTGTGTAGTTGACATGTGTTGGTGACAGGACAGCTCGCTGGAGGCTGAAGTGAACAATCAGCAAGCTCGACTGTCAAATAGTGACTCAGCAATAATTCTTAGAGGCCTCAAAGCAAAAAGGAATAAATACATGAATCCATCGAATGAAGAATGCACGTGTTGTTAGAGGGAGAGACGCTTCAGATTAAGATTAGAACGTTTCGGAGATTCACCGTCAGTTATTGAGCTTTTCTCTCTTAAGGGGACATACAGGAAAATATTGTTGTCAATCGAGAGATTTTGGGATATTTCTCTTCCATAACTCGTCTTCTTTTAGACGAGTGGATTTTACTACTTTGTCTGTTTGCGTCTGTACGTTTCTCCTCATTCATTAAAGTTTGGGTCAGATAATGACTCATTTTAACACATTTTAACAAAACATTTTAGAAAAGTTGTAATTCAAAAGAATATAGTCCTAATGTAAACAATCAGCTGAAGAAGTTCCATGATGATCGACTTTGGTTGAGTGGCGGTTAACAGTCGAACAGCGTCCATCGTTTCATCGGCTGCTCGTGAGACGATCCGCTCGTACTCGTCGTCTCTAAAGTCAAAGGAACCGAGCGTCACGCAAGAGGAAGAGAGGAAGTAACAAGAGGAAGAGAGGAAGTAACAAGAGGAAGAGAGGAAGTAACAAGAGGAAGAGAGGAAGTAACAAGAGGAAGAGAGGAAGTAACAAGAGGAAGAGAGGAAGTAACAAGAGGAAGAGAGGAAGTAACAAGAGGAAGAGAGGAAGTAACAAGAGGAAGAGAGGAAGTAACAAGAGGAAGTCAATGTTTCACACGGAGTTGAACAGCGCCTCCAGGTGGAAGTCTGAGCGTCTTCTGCGGCGTGAAATGAAACACAAAAAGTAAAAGAATGCGCAACGAATATCACGAGTAAAAGGACAAACAATGTTTTGAGTCTTGTTGTAATTTCTAGTTCCAGTGTTGTAATATTACAATATGCATCATATTCAAAGGATGACATTGTTTCCAGTTCATTCTGCTGCCAAATATAAATCGCTGCCTGATTTATGATCAGAAATAAAAGAAACGCTACATTTAAGTCATTCATGCTGTGAGTGAACATTCAAACTGACACATTCAGCATAAACACGTTATTAATAAGGTAATGATCAGCTGTTCCTCCTAAATTTGCTGTGGAATGAGTCATGTTGAAGCTTAATGTCTAGAAGAGAAGCTTTGAGATTTTAGCCTCAGATGCAACAGACGAGTTAAAACCGAAGCATGAGAAACGGCCTCAGACACTTAAAGAAACAGTAAACCATAAAACACACACGAGGAGACGAGACGAGGACATCATGAGGGACATAAAACAAGTAAAAGTTAATGTTCCTCTGGAAATGAAGAAGGTTTTTCTGTCAGCTCGTCCATGAACGAAGAAATCAAGTATTTCTAAGGTTGCAGAGAGACAGAGGGAGACAGAGAGAGACAGAGAGAGACACGTCACTGAGAGACAGAGGGAGACAGAGAGAGACACATCACTGAGAGACAGAGGGAGACAGAGAGAGACACGTCACTGAGAGACAGAGGGAGACAGAGAGAGACACATCACTGAGAGACAGAGAGAGACATAGAGAGACAGAGAGAGACAGAGGAAGACAGAGAGAGAGAGAGACAGAGGGAGACAGAGAGAGACAGATGGAGACAGAGGGAGAGAGACAGAGGGAGACACATCACTGAGAGACAGAGAGAGACAGAGGGAGACAGAGAGAGACAGAGAGAGACAGAGGGAGACACATCACTGAGAGACAGAGAGAGACAGAGGGAGACAGAGAGAGACAGAGAGAGACAGAGGGAGACACATCACTGAGAGACAGAGAGAGACAGAGGGAGACACATCACTGAGAGACAGAGAGAGACAGAGGGAGACATAGAGAGACAGAGAGAGACAGAGGGAGACACATCACTGAGAGACAGAGGAAGACAGAGGGAGACAGAGAGAGACAGAGGGAGACACATCACTGAGAGACAGAGGGAGACACATCACTGAGAGACAGAGAGAGACAGAGGGAGACATAGAGAGACAGAGAGAGACAGAGGGAGACACATCACTGAGAGACAGAGAGAGACAGAGGGAGACAGAGGGAGAGAGAGAGACGGACAAAGATCGGCCTTGTGACAGCGAAGGCATCGGGACACAGTGGAGCTCTGTGTGTGTGTGTGTGTGTGTGTGTGTGTGTGTAGATGCATGAATTCCACTGACGCATCACTGATGTGTGTCACATTCCCCATCCTCCACACACACTTTCCGACATGTGAGCATGTATTGTACTGCAGTGACCGCGCGTGTGTGTGTGTGTGTGTGTGTGTGTGGGTGTGTATGTGTGTGTGTGTGTGTCTGTGTGTGTGTGTGTGTGTGTGTGTGGTGCCGTCTCTCAGCACATGAAATCCTTCTGGAAGTCAGTACTAAGTGTGTTTTCCTCTCGCACCATGTGATCGACGGTTATATTCAGAATCCACGAGTTCACGGCCATTTTGTAACTTCTCATAATGACATTACTTGTGTGTCTGTGTGTGTGTGTGTGTGTGTGTGTGTGTGTGTGAGTGTGCGTGAGAGAGAGAGAGATCTAAGGAAAGGTATTCAAAGCATGAGACAGGAAGTGAAGGCTCATCTTTGAATCTCAAGTAGTTTTCTTTGGTGTTTAATTCAAGCCGGTCTCATCCGACCCGACGAAGAAATATGCGCCCGTGATTCGTAGTCACACACACACACACACACACACACACACAGACACAGACACAGACACACACACACACACACACACATTAATGCATAGTCACGTCCACACACACACACACACACACACACACACACACACACACATGAATGCATAGTCACGTCCACACAGACACAGACACAGACACACACACACACATTAATGCATAGTCACGTCCACACACACACACACAGACACACACACACACATTAATGCATAGTCACGTCCACACACACACACACAGACACACACACACACATTAATGCATAGTCACGTCCACACACACACACACACACACACCTCCTCTGATTGAACTCAGCGGTTCTCAGACGGCGGGTGAATCGGAGCCTCTCGGCTCGTCACTCAGAGAGCAGCTGCAGATTGGATTCAGCAGCTGATGTTGTGTGTTTTGAACTCGCTGAGGTAAGAATGTAAATGTGAACTGAAGACGATTCCTCACAGAGACCGTTGTGATGACATTACATCTTGAAACATGAGCACCTAGAATCCACCTTAACCAACAAAGGAATGCATGAACAAACAAACAGTCAACCACTAATACCAATAGTAACTAATACTAACAGTAACTAATACTAATAGTAACTAATACCAATAGTAACGAATACTAACAGTAACTAATACCAATAGTAACTAATACTAACAGTAACTAATACCAACAGTAACTAATACTAACAGTAACTAATACTAATAGTAACTAATACCAATAGTAACTAATACCAATAGTAACTAATACCAATAGTAACGAATACTAACAGTAACTAATACCAATAGTAACGAATACTAACAGTAACTAATACCAATAGTAACTAATACTAACAGTAACTAATACCAATAGTAACTAATACTAACAGTGACTAATACCAATAGTAACTAATACTAACAGTAACTAATACCAATAGTAACTAATACCAATAGTAACTAATACCAATAGTAACGAATACTAACAGTAACTAATACTAATAGTAACTCATACCAAGAGTAACTAATACTAACAGTAACTAATACTAATAGTAACTAATACTAATAGTAACTAATACTAATAGTAACTAATACTAACAGTAACTAATATTAATAGTTATGAATACTAACAGTAACTAATACTAATAGTAACTAATACTAATAGTAACTAATACTAACAGTAACTAATACTAACAGTAACTAATACCAATAGTAACTAATACTAATAGTAACTAATACTAACAGTAACTAATACCAATAGTAACTAATACTAACAGTAACTAATACTAATAGTAACTAATACTAATAGTAACTAATACTAACAGTAACTAATATTAATAGTTATGAATACTAACAGTAACTAATACCAATAGTAACTAATACTAATAGTAACTAATACTAATAGTAACTAATACTAACAGTAACTAATACCAATAGTAACTAATACTAATAGTAACTAATACTAACAGTAACTAATACCAATAGTAACTAATACTAACAGTAACTAATACTAATAGTAACTAATACTAATAGTAACTAATACTAACAGTAACTAATATTAATAGTTATGAATACTAACAGTAACTAATACCAATAGTAACTAATACTAATAGTAACTAATACTAATAGTAACTAATACTAATAGTAACTAATACTAACAGTAACTAATACTAACAGTAACTAATACTAATAGTAACTAATACTAACAGTAACTAATACTAATAGTAACTAATACTAATAGTAACTAATACTAACAGTAACTAATACCAATAGTAACTAATACTAATAGTAACTAAAACACCATTAGTTCTGCTTGTAGAACTGTTTCTTTTCCTGTTCGTCTTAACTTTAAACTATAAAAATGCTCTCAATGGAAGACAGGAAGTAAAGTGAGCGAGAGGGCAGCAGTCGTGAATGATACACTGATCAGTCACAGCAGCACTCACTGCATCTTTTCAGCAGAATGTTAACCATGACAACATGGTTTTTATGTCCCCAGAATGATGTCATTAGACGCTGATCAGAAGTCTGATTGGACGCCGGACTGATAGTGTTGCCACTTCCTGTTGAGTCATTGTAAGTGGACATGTCTCATACACACACGGACACACACACACACACAGACACACACACACACACACGAGTGATTGTATTTCATCAGACTCGGATGTTAAAGTGTTCACCGTTGGTACGTGGTCCCTCTGGGATGTTTCCCGTCTTCGGATCATCTCTTCGCTTCCGAGGCCAAGATTTGTTTGCTGTTTCCACGGTAACGGCACTTCAGGTGCCAACGAGACGCCCGTGATCGCGACTTCAAGTCGCCCGCTGAGCGCCTCGACGATTCATCCGATGAAACTTATCCCCACAGTCCGGTTCTAATCGTGGAATATTGGAACCATGGAAACGGCTCTGCTTCACTCTGATCTTCCCTCATCGAGTCTTCAGCTTTTAATGACTGATTTTGATGAAACGGGAGAGAGGAAGCAGGACTCGCTCAGCGTGATGGAGCGGCATCATGACCCCCACAGCATCTGCTGCACCCCGAGGCTTCTTTACGAGAAGGGAACACAAACTGTTCACAACATCACTGAGCATCGGACGGTCCTGGTTCGAGAAGAGAAGAGAAGAGAGGAGAGGAGAGGAGAGGAGAGGAGAGGAGAGGAGAGGAGAGGAGAGGAGAGGAGAGGAGAGAGGCTGCAAATAGATCATTATTTATAGCACGTAAAGCCTCCAACACTTGTGGACACTTGGAAACATGTTGGACATATAGATTCCATTGTATCACGGAAATTCAATTTGCGTTTTTTTTCTTATTCATGATCGATGTCATCATAACTGTTGTTCTGCACTAAAGACATGTTCCAGTTCTCTGTACTTCTAGTCATGATGGTTCTGTTCACAGAGGAGCAGAACTTTATATTACAGAGAAGATGAAGACCTCAGAGAGGAACATGAGACGGGAGCGAAAAACATCCCGAAACTGATTTGGGGTTCAACGACCTTTTGTGGTTTTGTTGCCTGAACTGAGTTTCCTGTGAAGATGGAAGTTCATTTTGAAAAGACCGGATTTATGTAAGGTGCGTAAACTGACAAACACAGTCTTCATTGAGATGGTGCAGATAGTATTACTTTCCTCTCTGTGAGGCTGATGTGAACAGTCTGAAGACGAACGTGTCGTGGAGGCCGTTCCTCCAACAAACACCTTCTGTGGGCTCAGTGACAGAAACAAAGCCCACAGCGTCCCCTCCCGTCTCATCGCCGGCGCTGGTTGACCCAGATCTGCTGCTGGTCCTACATTAGACACGAGACCGCCGCGCTGCTGTTCAACTCCATGATGCGGATGGCAGCAGAGCATCGGCCGAGAAGAACCCACAGAATGTGTTTGAGTCCTGTTTGATGTTGCGCTGGCAGAGATAACGTCAGTGGGACGAGTGTGTGATTCCTTTCCACTGAAATGTACAACGATCCACCTCTGCAAACTGTGAGGGCTGATGTCTGTCACGTGCACACACGGGTCCAGAGAGCAGAAGTGTTTACTTTAATAACTCCGACGGTAACAATCTTCAGATCGTGAATCTTGCAGCTCAGTTGCTTTCCTTGTTTCAACATGCGGTGTGTCGACAGCGCAGTAAACTAAAGATGATCTACCTGCTGTCCAAATGTGAATATGTGCTTCATGCAGTTTAAACAAAAAGGGATTGCACACACACACACACACACACACACACACACACACACACACACACACACACACACACACACACACACACACACACACACACACACACACACACACACACACACACACACACACACACACACACACACACACACTCACACACACACACACACACACACACAGGTGGGACAATCGTATTGCACTAAAGAGGAAGGACAACACAAAACGTTCTTGATGAAAATCCCTCTTTATCCCCCCCCCCCCCTCCTCCCTCCCCCGCTGTGTGACAAGCACACAATCCTTGAAATGGAAATGTCTCCACATACTAGAACACACGAACAAAGATGACTTTAGTGCTATTATATTATTGCTGTGTCGAGGACACAGGGCCCCGTTTGTCTCACAGGGACACGCGGGGGCCGGGTTTTAGATTGGATACGCTACGCCCTCGTCCTCCGCGGGGAAGAAATGCCTCATTGTTGCAGTCGAAGCTCCAGAACAAGACTCCGTTTCACAAAGCGCCTCGAGAGTCGGGCTGCAGAACTCTGCCTCACACAGAAACGGGAGAAGTTGCTGATGTGCAGAGACGGTTTACTGGCGGTGTGATGTGAAACGGTGCTGAGAGTGCTTCACATCGAGATAACACACTCCATTTATTCTCCCCCCCCCACACACACACACACACACACACACACACACATCTGACTGAGTCATAGAACGACGCATTAAAGTCTTTTCTGATCAGGTGAATTTGAAATCTGTCGATCTGTTTGGTTCTGTTTCAATTTGCTGAAACAACTGATAGTCGTCGGGACGACGGTCCTGAACATCGGATATTACCGTGATTTGCATAATATTTTGTGACAAAACAGTGATTGTGGAGCTGAAATTACCATTTGTGTTTCATCCATATGCATTGGCTGTGTTCGTGAGGGGGAGAGAGGGCTGTGATGGAAAGAATCTGACGAGACGATACACATCACAATTCTATATATTACGAAACCGTAAGCAAGGCGATATATTGCGATTTGTGCAATCTGAGCAAAGGAATTAATATTTGCATTCATCATTGACAAAACAATATAAAAGTGGCTGCAGGATTCTTCGTTAAAAATCGAAATGAAATGCTCAAAATTCATAGTTTTTGAGAATCAATGCAGTATCGGAGGAACACAGTATTGCGATGCTCAAGTGTATCAATGTGTTCTAACATCTGTAGAAGCAGCAGCAGCGCAGAGGAGCTTTCATTGAAGACATTCACTGCAGACACAGAGTTCATCTCTGGCTTCCTTTCACCGCCGCAATCAATTCTAAATCAATGTCTTTGCCTTCTGAGTCGATGGGCGAGTTCTGTGAGTGCGTCTCAGAAAGTGATTTCCTAACTCGCCATGTGTCTCAAAGAGCGAATGTGCTTCTGCTCTGCATCCCGTCTTTCTGTTGACTTCATTCCTCTCAACTCACTTTGTGCTGAGAAATGAAAATATCTGTTCTCAATGTGAAGGAGGGAGTTCTTATTCAGACCCTCGTCTTTCTTTAGTTGTAAAACAAAAAGAGTGATTTGTTAACTTAAGTCTCCTCCATTCAGAAACATCGTTCTCTTGTTCCCTCACTTTGAGCTTCACTTTGCAAATCGTTTGTTCAGGGTCTAGTGTTTACATCCATCAGCTGAAGGAGGAACGTTTCTCTGAGCTCACCTTAAAAAATAGAACGTACCGACAGGATTTGGGGATCTGAAATGATATTTAATTGTTGAAATTACAGGAGAAGCAGTGGGTTTGGAAAGAAAGTAGGTCATTGATGCTGTAATGAGCGGGTGGGGGTGAAAAGTGAAGGAAATACGTTCTCTGGATGAGATTAAAATAACCCCACCTGATCTAGAGAAATAAACCCGGTCCAGTTAAGTCCGTCTTAAAACATGTGTGCAGAGTTTCTCTTTTTAAAGACATCAATAATTTGCATTTTGAACCAAAACCAGTATGAAAACCGAAACACAAAGTTTAAACAGGAAGTGAGCATATCTGGACTGAGGAGTGACGTAGAGACGCCGTCTACGTCTCTGGTAGAGACCTGTCAATCAGCGTGTAGCCCCGCCCTAAAGCATCCCCTGCTTTATGGTCTGTGTGACTCTAAATGGAGCATAATGTACTAAATGAACATCATGCTGTATTGAAGAAGACTTGAAACTAGAGATTGAGACATAAACTCATGTTTACAATGTTTACTGAGGGAATAAATCAAGAGAGAAGTAGAGTCATTTTCTATAGACTTCTATACAACCAGAGGAGTCGCCCCCTGGTGGACACTAGAGAGAATGCAGCTTTAAGACACGTCCGCATCGGCTTCACTCAGGAGAGCAGAGGTTTCCTCCTGGTCTGACAAAGAGTAGATTGATCAAATTCAATGGCAGCAAATGTGCAAATCTGCTACGAGTTCACCAGTCATCAAAACAGGAAAAGCCAGGCTTTCATACCAATGAAATGAAACGTAAATAGTTCACTTCCTGTGATTGGTTTGAGAAATGAAACGCTCCAGAGTTCACTTGACAGATCATCAAGGCCACCCATTGGCTGGTGGACCACAGAGCGGTGGTTTGGTTTGCACCAGAGTTCGACTCCACCGTTCACACCGACCCAGACGAACCTCACCAACGAGCTCACCGCTCCAAAGGGTTCGGTTCAACCGGACTAAACGCGGCCGTCAGACACCTGGTACAAGATCTCACCTCCTCTGAGTCGCTCCTCCAGCGCTCATCAGTGAGTTATTAACCCCCAACCTTCACTATCTGATGGCTCACCACCACCTTTACCCTCACACTCATCCTCTCTCCAACTCGTCTTCCCCAGATCTCCCCCACATCCACACACTTAAATAGAAGAGATGGCTGCTCCCTCTCTCCCTCTCTGACCACTGCCCCCCCCTCAGTCTCTTCTCCTTCCTCTGGAGACTTTAAGTGCATTAGGATAAGAGGCTCTCTCCTTCAGGCTCCAGCTTCCTGTCTCTCACATCAGAGGACAGCACTCCCACAGCCGCGCAGCCTCCAGTGCATTTCCAGGACGCCGGCTATTGTGCACGGCAGAATCGAGCCTTCGCATCCATTCATGAGCAGACATCCAGTCAACACCACCGAAGGTTTCTTTGTCGTGACTGAGGCAGGCGGTCCAACACAACTGAACTCGGAACCAAAGGAAAAGCTTTTGAGGAAATGATGCTTCGAAAAGCGTTTCAGGCTTTTCGTGCACTGAGAAAGATGATGATGTGTTCGTCAGCTGTGAGCCAGAGGACGTCAGCAACACACGTACCGAACAAACAAGCAAGAAGCCAGCAAAGAATCCGTGGAGATGGTTTTCCACGAGGCAACATCTGTGTTTTTGATCTTCTCTGTAATATAAAGTTCTGCTCCTCCATGAAACAGAACCATCATGACGAGAAGTAGAGAGAACTCCTCCTCCTCCTCCTCCTCCTCCTGAAGTTCAGTCAAAGTTCACAGATGTTTTTGTCACATGACTGTTGGTCATCATGACTTCACTGAGGAGCTCACAATGTGATGTTTTTTACAGGATCTGGTTCAATCAAAAGGTTTATTTGAGGTGGAATTTTAAATGAGACATAAAACACGAGACATAGAATAAAGTGTTTTTGATGGAATATCACACTTTTAAGCTCAGTTTTGTTTCTTTCTCTGATGGAAGCTTTTGTCAAATATGATGTGTTCAAGAACTATCGGGAAGATGACACTCTAATGATTCTGTGTTACAGCTGCTATCTGAGATAAACGGTGTAGTTTTGGCTGTTCTATAAAATAACATGCTTTTCCATCCCGCCGGCAGGTTTTAGTTTAGACGGTTAAAGATTCCCCGTGAATAACTGATATTGAGTTTTTGCTTCTTATGATGTTTTCTATGAAGACTAACGATAAGCTGCTGGTGTGAGGCAGCTAGCCTGTAAGTAGCTACAAGCATTGGGTCAATAATCTACAAGTCAACATGCATCTGAACCAGCTAATAAAAATAAAAACATCAAAGCAGTTCATAGATATTGATGACTAAGAGCAAGACAACAGACAATATTATCATTGTTCAAAGATTCATTTAAAGTTTCCTGTACCTTTAAATAATGCAACAAAGGCTGTGAGGTAAACACACATAATTCACAACCATCAATAGTTCCCTTTAATCACGCTCCACACGAGTCCCATTAATTAACAAATTGCCCGACAACGAGCTGACAGGCGGATCGAATAAATAACCAGCGACCGGAGGAATCGGGGCTGTGCAGGAATCAGACTGTTCTGGATTCATCAGCAGCCAGCTGAGCGTCTCAGAGGAGGACTGGAGGAAGTCCCCGAAGACAGCGGCTGCTCAAGGCTGCAAGGAGACGTCAAGCAACACCGGCAGCATCGCCAGGAGAGGACCAACAGCGTGAGGGAATCAGAGAGGAGAGGAAGAGAGCGAAGGTGAGAGAGAGAGAGACCCTCTCACTAATTAATAGGTGTCTGAATTTCAATTAACGCTGACCTCAATTTCTGTGAGGAAGAGAGAAAACACGAGGGAGAACATGAAGATGATATTGAAGAAAGAAAGGGGAGAGCTTATGTAGAGGACAGAGAATATTGTTGTTTTCCTCGTCGCTCTGCTGGTGGAACAATGCTTCCATTCCAAACAGAATCGATGGGTTTGGTTTTAAAGCCTCGACATTCCAACATCCTTGAGCATGCAGCACACAAAGACATTCCAGCTCAACTTCTGCGTTTGTGTGGTTGCAGTCTGGAAGACGTCACGGAGGCTCTGTGGAGCTGGAGGGAGTCAGGTGATCATTTTCATACGATGCAAATATGGATAAGAGCCTCTTTAAAGTGATCGGCTCCCACAGGACGAGCTGCACAGCAGAGTGCTGACGTTCCTCTTGTCCCAGTCGTCTCAGTTTCCCCACGAAACTGGATTGAATCAGTAAAATCAAAGAACACAATATACACACAATATACACACAATATACACACAATATACACACAATATACACACAATATACACACACGAACAGTCACGTGAATCTGTTTAGCATCCGAGCACTCGGCCGCGTGAGGCTGTGATCGATATCAAAGTCTTTGATGATCGCCGTCCTAAAGATATGAGCGTCCACACGCATGATTACAAAGAGCAGCATGCTATCTACAACACACACACACACACACACACACACACACACACACACACACACACACACACACACACACACACACACACACACACACAATCAGGCATGCTGCATGTCCCAGCTGCAGGTTAGAGAGTATATATATATATACACATACATGCAGTATACACATTTGTATTTGTATTATTTTTTTGGCATTTGAATTATAACATATTAACATAATACATAATACACAAAAATCAGGATTCACAGACAGTAATTAAAAAATAATTGAAGTTAAATTAGATTTCACCATTTATGATCATCGGTATTATTCTGTAGTTTCTACAGTATTTATTATTGTATTTTTGGTGTTTTATTATTTTTATATAATTTTTATTTGATCAGATATTGTTTGAGTTTCAATTGTGAAGATTTAAAGGATTCACCGTCTCTGACTGACGGCATGAAATAGTCAGAACCTCCATAAAGTTATTTCATGTTTACTCCAGAGACGAAGGAGGCCGAGTCGTTCCTGTAGCTCGTCACGTGACCTACAGAAGCCACGCCATTGGCTGCCTTACTGCTCCCACAGCGCCTCATGCAATCAGACAAACTTATCGTATTTTTAGAATTATCATCATTTAATGGATCAGTTGTCGCAGCCGTAGAGGAAAACAGCAGCACGTTAGCATTAGTGCCAACACTGAGCTTTGTGTTGTTTCTGTGCATGCGCTCAGCCTCTCGTGTGTGTGTGTGTGTGTGTGTGTGTGTGTGTGTGTGTGTGTGTGTGTGTACGTACGTGTGTGTTTCTAACAAGCCGTGTCTGCAACCCCTGCACTTGTTCCTTATCACAACTACCACCGCTGCATTCCTCCATGCTAACAACAGGCCGAAGGCGCTGGACTCGGTTTGTTGTCTTTCACGCCGTGCCGCTGTTTGTTTGCCCTATAAATAGGACATTACTTTGAAATGTAAGTATGCCTCCTAAAATGCCAAGCCCTCTCACACACGCACACGCACACGCACACACACACACACACACACACACACACGCACACACACACACACACACACACACACGTAGGAGCCGTCCTCCCCAAAGCCCACACTGAGCCCACCAACCCACCAACAGAGCCCAGATTAAACTCCTTTTTAAAGCTCCTGTCAGTGCGGATGGAGGGGGGGGGGGGGGGGGGGGTCACATTTTGCATCCGTAGTCCTCGTCATGTATGAGCTGATTAACAGGAAATCAATCTGCCTTTCATTTCTGATTATCGAGTAAAAGTTTCAGCCCGAATCCTCAGATTCCAGCTTCTCCAAAATGAATATCAGACACCTTGAGATCTTTGCTTTTGCTCCTCCTCCTCTTCCAGCAGCTTTTTCCAGTGAAGATCACGCAGCTGGAGGACGGCGTCCTCAGTGGAAGCTGGCCTGTAA
Source organism: Melanostigma gelatinosum (assembly GCF_949748355.1). NCBI lineage: Eukaryota > Metazoa > Chordata > Actinopteri > Perciformes > Zoarcidae > Melanostigma > Melanostigma gelatinosum. The sequence goes on from NC_136636.1 coordinate 1,535,943, forward strand.
ACCTCAAGGCCTCCGCTTCAACCACGAGGTCGCCGCGCCGCAGTCTGCGACTGTAAAAGTGCTTTTGAGGAGTTGCAGTCACAAGTTCAACATTGTAAAACACAACAAACAATGAACGTGTCGTGGAAGAGAAAAGCTGCAGACTTCCTGAATGTTTGAGTAAAATAAGATGACGATGGCGGAAAGGTTTCTGTCTGAATGTCAGATTTGGTCCCTTGTTGTACTTTACAGTAATTGACTGTTAATATTCGGTCTGTGATCAGCGGTACTTCATCCTCTCATGCTCTGTGGTCCTGCAGCACAGAAACTGCAACACTGAGTTTAGAGCTGTGGTTCCCAACCTGAGGGGCCGGACCTCATAAAGGTCATCAGATCACCGGGTTCGAGACAAAGAAAATGATAAAAAGCTGACACAGAATTGTTTCTCTTGTCTGTATTAACAACAGGTAGGTGTATGCATGGAGTCCCTGTACATGAAACCAAAGGATTGCATTTGGTGATGAGTTCATGGTCTGATCCCGTGCTGGTTATTTTGTCTTCTCGTTGTCCCTCTGCAGGACTCAATCACTGAAGGTTTGATCAGTCTTTGATAAACGAGTTGCCGCTGACAGACGTGCAAACCTGTGACGTATATCCACGCTGCGCCGTGTTAAAGGGTTCACAGGCAACAACCGGCGGTCTCTTCCTGTTTCTCCTGCAGGGCCTGTAGCCCCCAGGATCAGGCCCCTCTTCTTCTCATGGGATCTTCAGCGGAGTATTACAGCCCTCCAGTGAGAACATGAGGCCGTCAGACCTTACCAATTACTGAGCCACACTTTCCCATAAAGACACAGACACACACACACACACACACACACACACACACACACACACACACACACACACACACACACTATAGTTTCAGTGTCTTCTGCATCGAACTATCGGCTGCTGATGTAACGACTGAACATCTGTGAGCCTCGGGGAAGACTGAGCCACCCGGATTTTAGGAGCTGATTGGGAGGGGGGGGGGGGGCTGTGGGTGGTGCTGGCAGAACAGAATGGGGGTCCGTGGAGCCTCCGGGGGCCGAAACCTCAAGCGGGTTTGAGTTAAATCAGTGAGAGGAATTAGCAAGAGTGGTAATTAAATGTTCTATTGTCGTAAAAAAACCTCTGAGTCAAGAGGTCGTCTGTATGTTTAAGGCGACTGTGAGGACGGGGAGGTTCAGCTCCAAAGTTATGTTCGATGGGGGACCGGTGCCAAATACCAAACGTACCCAAATGTGCATTTTCAGTTATTGTTGTTGGCATAGTAACAGTCTGCCGGGTTATTTTAAGACGCTGAAAGGAAACAAAAGGCCCCGAAACTGAGCGAGTGTTGGTGCTTCTCCTGGATGTTTGCTCAGTGGAATGAGAGGGATTACAGTCAAATAAGATGCATGAGAACAACGACACTCAGAGGTTTTCCCTTTGTTGATGTTTGCTTTTCCTTCTGGAATATTCTTTTATGTTTACTGGAGTTATGTACTGGAGTCTGCCTCCATAATAATAATAATAATAATAATAATAATAACATAAAGGTGTCATGTGATCTGGTACCTTGGAAACAAACATATCCTGATTCTATGTCTTATTACTTCATTTTTGTTTGGGTCACATTTGGTATTGTTTAATCATCTCGTTGTTATTTCGTTGTTTCTTAAATGTTTTGTCTGGTTGTGCTCGTATTGTATAACTGTCCTTGAGGAGCTGATGGGTTATGAACCAAGCCTTCCAATAAATCAATACAAATTAAAGTTCAAAACAATGAGCAGTCAGAGACGGTTTATTGCCATATGGAGGCATTTGGCTTCGTGATTGGTGCGTGACAATAAACACAGTATGATAGAATAAGACATGATTTAAAATAAGAAAAATGTACACAAACAAATAAACCAACTCATTAAGAGTCCGCTGTGACTCGGACTGTCCCACCATCGTGTGAGTCCACAGCGCGCGGCGAGCGAACGAGACCGCTGAACCGTCATCAGGGCTGCACGCGCGCGCCTTTAATTACAAGCCTTCGGTTCATTTCGAGCAGAGAAAACACACACACACACACCCACCCACCCACCCACCCACCCACCCACGCACGCACGCACGCACGCACACACACACACACACACACACACACACACACACACACACACACACACACACACACACACACACACACACACACACACACACACACACACACACACACACACACACACACACACACACACACACACACACACACACAAGCCGGTCAGGACGCAGAGAAACGTCCGCAGTTGTGATGAAGTTAAATCGGTGCTCGCGCTGCATCACACAAGAAGAAGAAGAAGCTTTCTATAAAACACAAGTCTGTTTAACGTGCACGTGGTGGAGCCAGGCAGTGCTGACGCGCGCGCGCGCACACACACACACGCGCGCGGGCGCACGTACAGCAAAATAAACATTTGAAAGAAGCGATCTGGAAGCAGAGGTTCTCTTACCGTGAGGAAGAGGAGCAACCAACGACGCAGAGGTGGAAGAAGAAATTATAAATCCTTAGTTGGTGCCCGCATTGTCGGACGGAGAGGAGGAAGAGGAGGAAGAGGAGGAGAGGAAGCAGGCTGCTTCTGTGAGGGAATAATCCGACTGTCAGTGACAACAACCCGGAGAGCGGAGGAGGAAGAGGAGGAGGGAGGAAGAGGAGGGGGGTACTACCCCATCCAATTAGAAACAGCGGGTTGATTGTCACAGGAAATAAGAGCCGTGCAGTCTGGCAGGATTGGTGGCCGGGATTTATGTTGTGTTTAATAAATATGATTTAAAACATTTAAAAATGAATAAAAAGAGTAAGTAAACATGAATGAGAATCCCAGTGATGAAAGCACGACATGTGCTGCTAATTATTCATATTACCATTCTTTAAATGAAGAGCTGATGATTCTCCTCACTGCTGGAGTCCGCTGTGTGATATGCAGAGCGGAGATTAGTGTTGGTGAAGCTCATTTGCATATTCAAAGCGCTGAAGCTGTTTCTCCTCCCCTGCTGCCACCTAGAGGGAGAGACAGGAACTTCAAGAAAACACCATTTTATTATTTTCCAACCATGATTCTTCAGGATTATAAGACATATACAGTCAGTTCCAGTGTTATCCTGATGAAGACGGTTAACTGTAACACTATCTGACTGTTTTTACATAATATCAGCTGGCAGATGAAGTGGTGTAATACCAGGCGGTGGAAGTGTCTTAAAGCTGCATTCTCTCTTCTCTCGGAGTCAAAGTCAGAGGTGGGAGCAAGAATGATTTGGATATATATATTTTTAAGTCTTCTTTTGATTTATTCAAACATACAGTTGCACTCTTCATTGTGAATGCAACTTCAATGCACTGATGTTATCTTTTATTGAATGTATTTAAATGTATTTATTCGAAGAGGTAATAATTCACAAACAGCTTCTGTTTTCTGCTTTCATCCTCCAGCATTCTATGTCAAGTAGGGAACACCTCCATGACACACAGCATGGTGACAGGAGGTCTATCAGGCCCACACAAGCCTGTCTTTTTTTGGGTTTTTTGGTACCAATATAAACACTATATATGGGCACGCGGCCCTGCTGTGTCAGGGCTGAACCATCAGTGTGAAGAGAGAACAGTCAGAGGCCGGCCTGCTGTGTCCATCAACATAATGGGGCTGGTATGTGAGCGTGTTTGTGTACTGCTATTGTTAACATAGTTATATTAGGACTGTGTGTGTGTGTGTGTGTGTGTGTGTGT
>NC_136636.1:1544711-1547211 GCF_949748355.1 Melanostigma gelatinosum
ACACCGATACACAGATACACTGATACACTGATACACTGATACACAGATACACAGATACACTGATACACTGATACACTGATACACCGATACACCGATACACCGATACACCGATACACCGATACACCGATACACCGATACACAGATACACAGATACACTGATACACTGATACACTGATACACAGATACACAGATACACTGATACACAGATACACCGATACACCGATACACAGATACACAGATACACTGATACACAGATACACAGATACACTGATACACTGATACACTGAATGTGGACGTAGTACAACGAGCGACTCGCAGAGCAAGTGACGTAGTCCATCGAGCCCCAGTTATTAAACGCTACGTGGTATAATATAATAATATAATAACAAGTATGAAAAGCGAGAAAGTCTTCCAAGCAAACAAACAGGACTTTCACACAGGAGACCAGTGTTGGTGTCCGATGTGAAATCCAAACAATACGTCGACTTTATGCTCGTTACGCTACATTGTTGCGCTCATTACATAAGAATGTCTGCTCAGGGCGGTTATGTATTTCACAGTTAAGTTGAGCCGTTACATTGTTTCGTTAAGTTTCTTTTTCAACGACGGCATGTTGTTGCCTGAACCTGACCGATCGCTTCACAACGGTAACCGTCTCGCTGGTGACTGAGTTGAGATTAGACGATCCCAGAAAACTGATATTTGAATCTTTATTTCACAAGACAATCAACCACAATTAACTATCTAACTCAATCGCTCTACAGCTCTCAATCATCGGTCACCTCCAGCGAGGTCCAGACAGTTCCTGGTGTAGTTGCTACAGGAACAACCAAGCAGACAAAGGTTGGCAGCAGTTGATGGTTAAAAATGACATCACTGTCCTTTTTGGTTACCCGTGCATGATCCACTGTAAGAAAGCATGCCATTGATTTCAGTGTTTAAAGTTGCTGCATTCATGTATTTCTACTGTAGACATTTTAATTAGCACTATAGGCTATGTGTGACTCAATGCTGCAGCAATAAAGTAACAACATACATATGAAAATGGTCATTAAATCGGTTATTACTCATTCTGATGCATGCTAACAAACATCTGACTGATGTTGGAGGATCTCGTGGCTTCGGTTGTTTCATTAGAGCCGGATGAGGTGCTGTCAAAGAAAAACAACATGAAAGAACAAATTAGAAGTTAAAAGAGTCCTCTGAGTCATGTGTGTGTTATTAAAAGGTGATCTGAGATGAAGGAGAGATGTGTCCTCATCCATAACAGCGGTTGCACTGATATGCGTTCGCTCACAGTAAGGTGACGACTGCTCCCTTGTGCTGTTGTTAACTCGTTAATTCCCCTTCAAAGATGTGCGGTTGATGGAAAGAGCCGCTCTGATAATCCCATCGTGTTTACCCTCTGCTCATCCAATCAGGAACAAGGTGCCACATGACAGAGATCAGCTCTTTAAGGTTGTGTATTGAGCTGAAGGCAACACGTGGAAGGCTTTTCCTGCTGGAGTCAAACAGCTCTTCTTCTACCTTTGGCATCATGCAGACGGCACCGGATCATCACCTGCTAATCCAATGACGATGCCATTATTTAGACTTTCCCCTGAGCTGAAGGGCAGAGGAAAGATGGTGGTTTGGGTTGAAGCTTATTGTTAAAAGAAACCAACACTGCATGTGAATGTGAATGTTTAAAGTGATTTTTTTCTCCAGTGTCAAAGTCCCAAAGTCCATTTCAACAGAAACTTGAAATGTAGGTTTACTTCATGTGTCGGTTCAGGCAAAGACCTGCTGTCTCACTCTTATACTTCTTCAGTTCTCTGACTGTCTAATAGTGACGTGAAAGGTTTGCATTGGAGTCAGCTGAAGGTCTGGTGCGTCGGTGTTTGAGGAGTTGGGAGTGGGAGCGGTGTTATGAGAGCTCATCGCTGTATACTCTACGTTGCCTTGGCACACAATTGTTCAGCATTCTTTTCAAGCATTCTTCCTCTGGTTTCAGTATTTCTTTTACCTGCAGACCCGCTCGCATCATAATAGAAGTTGATAAAAGCTAGTGAGCGGGGCAGAGTTCAACCCCCTTCAGACAGTTACTGCCCTTGAGCAAGGCACTGATCTCACCGGCTCCAACAGCCTTTCTGTGGCGAGTTGTTTCGAGCTACTGAAGAGCTCATTGTCAGACACATCACAGCGCCCATCATTCCCTGCTGCACACCTGACTGGCATTGCATTGATGCTCGTGTTTATAACGTCGTAGTACATTTCCTGGTGAAGTTCCTACATTTTATGTGAAAATGCTTCATGTGTGTTTCCCTGAAGTCGTTCCCTCCAGTGTGCGTTTGTGGTTCCAGCGCTACTGTTCTCTGAACTGCTGAGTCCGTTAATGAGGCTTCATAATGAATCTGTTCTAATAAATTGTTCTAATGACTTCTGGTGTTACATTTGAATGCTCCTGTGAGCTGCTCTCCACATATTTCCAGGTACTTCGCAAAGATATATTATTGAGAGA
>NC_136636.1:1549711-1589711 GCF_949748355.1 Melanostigma gelatinosum
TCTCTGCAGTCTGCACTCTGAGAAACTCAAACTCTTCTGTCTGGACCATCAGCAGCCAGTGTGTCACATCTGCAGAGAATCAAAAACACACAACAACCACAGATTCAGACCCATCGATGAAGCTGCAGAGGATCTCAAAGAGGAGATCCAGAAATCCCTGGAGCCCTTAAAGGAGAAGTTAAAGGTTTATGAAGAAGTTAAAGTGAAGTCTGATCAAACAGCAGAACACATGAAGGTCCAGGCCCGACGCACAGAGAGGCAGATTAAGGATCAGTTTAAGAAGCTTCACCAGTTTCTAGAGGAGGAAGAGGAGGCCAGGATGGCTGCACTGAGGGAGGAAGAGGAGCAGAAGAGTCAGATGATGAAGGAGAAGATGGAGGCTCTGAGCAGAGAGATAGCAGCTCTTTCAGACACAGTCAGAGCCACAGAGGACGAGCTGAGAGCTGAAGACGTCTCATTCCTCAACAACTACAAGGCTGCAGTGGAAAGAGTCCAGCAGCGCCCCCTGCTGGAGGATCCACAGCTGCTCTCAGGAGCTCTGATAGACGAGGCCAAACACCTGGGCAACCTGGCCTTCAACATCTGGAACAAGATGAAGGACATGGTCTCCTACACTCCTGTGATTCTGGACCCAAACACTGCTCATCCAAACCTCATCCTGTCTGAAGATCTGACCAGTGTGAGAGGAGGAGAGGAACAGCAGCTTCCTGATAATCCAGAGAGGTTTGATGCATACTGGTCTGTTCTGGGCTCTGAGGGATTTAACTCAGGGACTCACAGCTGGGATGTTGAGGTAGGAGACAGTACAGCCTGGAGACTGGGTGTGTTAGCAGAGTCTGTCCAGAGGAAGGGACACATAGAGTCTGGATTATGGAGAATACGGTTCTATGAAGATGAATACTCAGCACGTTCACCATCAGCTCTCACTGATCTCTTAGTGCAGAAGAAGCTCCAGAGGATCAGAGTGAATCTGGACTGGAACAGAGGAAAGCTGTCGTTCTGTGATCCTGATACTAACACACACATACACACCTTCACACACACTTTCACTGAGAGGATGTTTCCATTCATTTACACTGTTCATAAAGTGAATATCTTACCAATGAAGGTGTGTGTGACAGTGGAACAGAGCAGTTAGAGATAAAGATCATAAATATATTCATGGTGTTGATGTTTTAAAGCCTTAAAGCTGCACCTGTCCTCCTGATGTCTCATTCTTCTAAATATATCTTTATTATTTCAGTTATTGTTGTATTATTGTTGTTGTTGTTCTTTAGTTTAAAAGTCAGCTGTTTGTTTCTGTTCTCTACCTTTTCACATATAAATATATCACTTAGTTGCTCACGTTGTGCTTTGTTCAGCCGTTCTCGTCCTCGACAGCCGAGACCAGAGGCTTCATGTTGTCGTCTTGTTTTCACGATGTTCGTCCGCTCCGTTCTCATGTGATGTATCAGGAACGTCTGGAGGGAACTTCTTCACCTCTCACACAAACATCCACTTGGACTCAAGGATGAACTGATTATAACGTGAAGTCAAAAGTCACTTTGACTTCACAGAACAATCAAGAATTCATCTAATTATTCATTATAATTCCACACAAATGATGAAGTGGTGACGTTGTGAACAGACATGTTTGTGAACTGTAACTTGAGCGGTTGGTGGAGGAATACAGCCGTGAGTCGGTCGTTCTAGTTCTTGTTGTGGATACTGTGTCGTTTTAAACTTGAGTTTCTTTGATTGTTGTTGTGTGTGTGGAGTCATGACGACCAGCGAGCACTTTGTGGAAGCTGATGGATCCAAATGAAGAATAAAGAATCAATTCATCATCAACTGAAGGTTTGAGCTTCAATCATTGTTCAGATCTAACACACTTTATTTCATCTTCGACATCAGATTATAATGTTTCTGAACTTTAACATCAAGGTTCAATGACATGAAATGTTCACAATTTACACAATTTATTAATATGAAATCATACAAAATATATCGACACGTTTCTATTTGATGTAATGAAGACGAGATGATTCTGAGTTCTTCTTCACTTTCCATCAGTTGAAGTCTGCTGTTCAGAGGAGACGTTGGATTTAAGGTGGACGTCTCTGTCTTAAGGTGGACGGCTCTGTTTTAAGGTGGACGTCTCTGTTTTAAGGTGGACGTCTGTGTTTTAAGGTGGACGTCTGTGTTTTAAGGTGGACGTCTCTGTCTTAAGGTGGACGTCTCTGTTTTAAGGTGGACGTCTCTGTTTTAAGGAGGACGTCTCTGTTTTAAGGTGGACGTCTGTGTTTTAAGGTGGACGTCTGTGTTTTAAGGTGGACGTCTCTGTCTTAAGGTGGACGTCTCTGTTTTAAGGTGGACGTCTCTGTTTTAAGGTGGACGTCTGTGTTTTAAGGTGGACGTCTGTGTTTTAAGGTGGACGTCTGTTTTAAGGTGGACGTCTGTGTTTTAAGGTGGACGTCTCTGATTTAAGGTGGATGTCTGTGTTTTAAGGTGGACGTCTCTGATTTAAGGTGGACGTCTCTGTTTTAAGGTGGACGTCTGTGTTTTAAGGTGGACGTCTGTGTTTTAAGGTGGACGTCTGTTTTAAGGTGGACGTCTGTGTTTTAAGGTGGACGTCTCTGATTTAAGGTGGATGTCTGTGTTTTAAGGTGGACGTCTCTGATTTAAGGTGGACGTCTGTGTTTTAAGGTGGACGTCTCTGATTTAAGGTGGACGTCTCTGGTTTAAGGTGGACGTCTGTTTTAAGGTGGACGTCTGTGTTTTAAGGTGGACGTCTCTGATTTAAGGTGGATGTCTGTGTTTTAAGGTGGACGTCTCTGATTTAAGGTGGACGTCTGTGTTTTAAGGTGGACGTCTCTGATTTAAGGTGGACGTCTGTGTTTTAAGGTGGACGTCTGTTTTAAGGTGGACGTCTGTGTTTTAAGGTGGACGTCTCTGATTTAAGGTGGATGTCTGTGTTTTAAGGTGGACGTCTCTGATTTAAGGTGGACGTCTGTGTTTTAAGGTGGACGTCTCTGGTTTAAGGTGGACGTCTCTGGTTTAAGGTGGACGTCTCTGTTTTAAGGTGGACGTCTCTGATTTAAGGTGGACGTCTCTGATTTAAGGTGGACGTCTCTGATTTAAGGTGGACGTCTCTGTTTTAAGGTGGACGTCTCTGGTTTAAGGTGGACGTCTCTGTTTTAAGGTGGACATCTCTATTTTAAGGAGGACGTCTCTGTTTTAAGGTGGACGTCTCTGGTTTAAGGTGGACGTCTCTGTTTTAAGGTGGACGTCTCTGGTTTAAGGTGGACGTCTCTGGTTTAAGGTGGACGTCTCTGGTTTAAGGTGGACGTCTCTGGTTTAAGGTGGACGTCTCTGGTTTAAGGTGGACGTCTCTGTAGCTTGTGCTTATAGGTGTGTGTACATGTGGCATAAGGGTGAGTGTGCGTGGAGGGATGCGTTAAGAGAACACATGCACACGGTGTATTAAATCAAAGAGTCAAGGTTGGTCACCACATCAAGGCCACAGTGGCTCCATAACAGTGTTTAATGATATGAGGATAACGGGGGGGGGGTCTTCAAAGACACTCCTAATGCCGCACGGCCTTATGGGAATCCAAATGACTGCTCAGGGCCGAACTGAAATCCCCAGTTAGAAGGAAAGAGGTGGAGGCAGACGGATGAGAAGCAAACAGGAAGAAGGAAACGAGAGCGATCATAGACGGTCATTTAGAATCATCCCACAGAGAAAGACGGGAGCTATTGCTCACACGCCAACATACATGGAAACACGTAGAAAACATTGATGTCCTGCAGCTGACGTCACAGCTTCTAGCAGCCGCCATGACGGTTGTTTAGGCCCCGTTTAGTGTCCTCATGAGACGCAGCGGACGTTAAACTACTAATGTAAGAAACATCCGAGTCATTATCAGAGCAACTGATGTAGTACGAAGAGTCCTCTCAGGGCGGGAGGAGGGAAGACACACAGCCAGTGTCTTCTAGCTAGCTCACCAGCTGTATGCTAGTTAGCATGAATGTCTGTCGAAAATGTCTCGCTACTCCCTCAAACAGCTGTTGATGAATTTAGTCCGGACCACAGGTCTCCTGTGAAAGTCGACCCCCCCCCCCCCCCCATGGGACATCTAAAGTTCTCCTTTACGCTTTACTGCAGAACAAATACTCATCGCTGATTATTCATAAGAACAACTATGTTGGAAAACACATTTGGTAAATTAAGCTTTTAGCAGATTGTGGTTTTCAATCGTTACATTCGAACATTTTCATCCTCGAATCCCAAATCACTCGTACTTTCTCTGTGTGGGTTGTTCGTTTAACTGTTGAGTTTAAGTCGGATTCAAGTCATGGAGCACTTAAGATGTGATCTTTTGCACAATCGAGACTCCTAAAAAATGCCGTCCAAGACGACCTCCATACTGCAGAGCTCCAAGTGCTGCTGTCAGCTGTCACATTACGGGACAATTAGAAATAATTAGAACATATGAATGCAGCTGGTCAGACAAGGATTGATATGAAGTTAGATTCCACAGCACGTTACGCGGCTGTGATATTGTGCTGATGAGCAAACCAGCTGTGATTTAACGTTTTGTATCTGGAGTGCTCAGGCGGAATACTCTCTCCTTTTACGGGTCAGAAAAAGGTGTTTATTCCAAAGTGCTCTGCAGGAGAAATGAGATGTTTTATTCATTTTTTTTATTCATTCATTTTCCTTCCCACAGCCGTCGGAAGCTCTCCTCTCACCTGCTCTTCACTATCCGTCGTCATTACCATTATTGCCTTCTTCATCACAATCACTGTCACGCTCGACATTATCGCCGCCATGATTACTGTCATCGCCGTCGCCGCCGCCGCCACAACCATCATGAGATGAATAATAAGGACCGATCGGCCGCGGATTCAATCTTCAAACAAAAGTGTCATTTTGTTCGACACACACACACGCACGCACACGCACGCACACGCACACACACACACACACACGTTGGTCTCATGTTAGACATGCATAGGAGCTCTGCAGGTGGTCCAGTGTGTTCTTCATCATCATCATCAATTTTTGTCTCGATCATCATTGCTATTGTCAACAAGAAGCCTGCCGGCGTCCTCATCAGCAGTGAGTAGCGCATCACATCCCGTAGCAGCGGTGAGCCTATTTAACTGCACACATTATGGAATATGTTTGAATGTTTGAATGTTCAGGAATGAGTCACAGACATAAATATGCACGACTGTCAGAAACAGCCACACTATGGCCCAGCAGAATGCCATTAAAATGCATCGTGGATGAGATATATAAATACACTCTGAATGTATTGGCAGCTATCTATCTGTCCTTGACCCTGGAGGTGTGTGTGTGTGTGTGTGTGTGTGTGTGTGTGTGTGTGTGTGAGGCCGCTCTAGAGCTCCTGGATGTGTTTTAACTGGTTCATCTTTCTCACTGTTTTATTTTTCCAGCTCTGCGTGTGTGTGTGTGTGTGTGTGTGTGTGTATGACTTGGTGTAAATTCCCTTGAACTGAACACACACACACACACACACACACAGAGAGTTTCGTCTGGTCTGATGTGAGGTTCTATCGTAGAGCTCTTGGTCACCACAGACGGATACGATACGTTTCTCCTCCATTGTTGTCGGTAGATTCTGCTTTGTATCTCACATGGCAAACATTCTGATTCTACCGTTTTTATGTAGGTCGAAGCCCAAGAGAATGGTTTTCCTTGAGTGCTAATACAGCACAAACACACACACACACATGCACACGCACACACGCACACACAGTACTAGGTCAGGGAGTCGTGTTCATGGATGCGTTGTTCTGGAAGAAAGCCTGTTTATGACCGAGTGAATAATATTCACTCGGTCAGGTGAAAAGGGCAAAACAAAGTCTGACATTTGTTGAATTATTTAAGCTTCATTAAAGGAGAAGCGGTCACTCAGGGGCCAAACGGTGTTCTCAATGAATAATTCAGAGACGGACACCTTCCATCCGTTAAGATCACTCGGACGTTGACTTCTTCTGGATTACTTTGTCCCACCGGTGTGTGTGTGTGTGTGTTTCTTTAAATGATCAGTTTTTTCATTTTAAATTGTCTCATAGAGTTTTCTTTATCTTCTCTTCTGGCTCTTGTTGTTTGTGGAGTGAGTCTATCTCTGGAAGGTCTGCAGCTTTAATCTCAGGCAGGCAAGAGAACCCTGGAAGTGAGGAATAAATAAGACCCCCCCCCCCCCCCCCCCCCCCCCCCCCCCCCACTAGCATCAGGGTCTCATTCATTTGTTGTCTCGGAGCAGCTCAGCGGTGTTAAAGTGGAGGATATGACAGTATCGCTGTGGAGACGGATTACAGTGCTGCAGAAGAAACACACGTGCTCAGCAAAACACGGCTGTGTAAATAAATAAAGAGACACCGAAGGAACAAATTACACTGCTGGAAGCTCTCACCAGTCCGTCTGTGACGGATGAAACAAAAGTGCATGTTGTTCTCTTTTACTCTGAAAGGGTGACACGTCACGTGCCAAACTCCCGCCTGGCCGACTGACTGACTGACGTGGCTGAACACAACAAAGTCTGGTTTCATAAACTCCAAAAACACCACAGAGCTGCAGACGGTCAGAGGACCGACGGTGGAGGTCTGCTGTGTCTCTCCAGGCTTAAGAGGATTACGTGCTCTCCTCACCTCAGGGGTGCTGGACGTGGACAGGGACAGGGAGGGGGACGCTTCAGCCACAGCATTGCATGACATATTCTATCTTTAATGTATATAGTATATTCATTTCTGCCCTGACTAAAGACCTTTAAACACTAGGCGCGAATAAACACATGAAAATGCAAAATACTCACCTGCGAATATTTCACGACTTTTATTGTGAAAGGTAAGAAGGGAAGGAGTGGATCGCATCCAAAACGCTCCGAGGACGGTTTTTAGAGGCACATTCAAGATTAAATGTTAAATGGCAGGCGGGAGCCTCACCACCGAGTCAGCCAATCAAATCAAGAAAGAGGCGGGCTTTACTACTTCACCGCTGACTTCCTGTTTTTGATTCCGGTAGATGTGGTTGGAATGGACATTGATGTATTAGTGATAGTTAATGATGATGAACTATATAATCTCCCCGTCCTCATTCAACAACAAGAGCTCCATGTCTGCATTGAACAAGAGCTCCACCATCACACACCTCCCGCTCCACCATCACACACCTCCCGCTGGTGCGACGCGTCTCGGTGTGATCGGGCCTTTAATGGAGCAAAACTGATCCAAACTAGCCAGGTAGCAGCCGTTAGCTGGTTAGCGAGCTAAGCTACTAGCAAGCCAGCCTCAAGAAAGCTCGTCACGATAGATATTCAAGGCACGGCCGAGTGTCTGCTTTCCATTTGGTCCAACGAAGGTTTACAGGACAGAATAAAATGGGAATAAACATTGAAACCGAGCCATTTATGAAGAGAATGGCAAATGTTTGAGAACGTCTAGAACCGCCGACGAGAGGACGATGTGACGTTTGTTTGGTTTAGCTGGACGGAGTTCAGGTTATTTTGTTTCAGCGTCAGGGACAAACACTACAAGCTTACATTTAAGGGAAAGAGTTGCGTTTGGATCAAACATGTTTGCTGTGTTGTCTCCATTCACAAGAATATCTGCTGAGGTGTTTTGATGATGAGGAGGACGAAGAATAACTAACAGGTTAGGAAGAGGAAGGGCGGAGGGACAACTGACAGACTCGAGCAGTTTTATATTTGGACTTTAGAGTTTGCGGTGACGGGCTGAGAGGCCACAGATGAGGCCTGCTGGTACTCAGGGTGGCTCTCCAGCTGATCGCTGAAGGCTTGGCAGGCCGGGCTCTGGGTAAACTCTGGGCTCAGGAAGCTGAGAGCCGGGTTAAAGGCACCGAGGGACCAGGTCTGCAGAGGCTGATGGGGGAACAGGCCGAGGCGAGCCGGAGAGATTCTACAGCTGAATGTGTGGAGGAAGTTTATAGACGTGTGAATATGAGGAGCTTTGACTTTCGTTTTTATTTTTTCCAATAATCTGTATCAGTTTGTTCTACTTCCTATGACATGTTTACATGTGTTCCTGTATTTGCAGAGGAGGTTTTGAATGTCACACTTTTGTAAATTCTCTGAGACATTAATGGACATTTATCATGGCCAAGAAATGAATACGTGAGATTCTTTAAAAGCAATGTAATAACAATAAAATACTGCTGTCTTACGGTACCAACAGGGAGCTGTTTTTAAAAGAGTTGACACCATACAAAAGATAACAAAGCACCAAAATGTATATTGTTGCTAATCACTGACATATATGAGACACATGAAGATAAATATGCAGCATTTAGTGTACAGAACATGGTGGTTATGATCAGGACTGAAAAAAGGTTGAACTCAGTGAAAGGGCACAAATAACATGAACATTCTGGTGTGATTTAGAAAGATTCATGCAGTGCTGCCTCCATCCTTGCCTACTGTAGAAAATAAAATAAAAATCAAGCAGAAGAAAATCGTCACATCCCAAAAGTGTGTTGCTGCTGACCTTTACCTTTAGAATGAGCCTGGATGCTGATTTCAGCCCTCTGAGAGGACCACATCTCTGTGAGCCGTTAGGCTATTCCCCAACGACTCCCTGCTCTCCCTCGTATTCTCTCCTCCCCCTCTCACCCCCTTTTTCCTCCCATCTTTTCTCAGTCTGCTTTTGGAGCCGCTTGAGTCATCCCCGTCTCGCCTTCCTCTCCTCAGCTAAACCGGTCTTGTCCTCCCTGAGTCCCTCGTGAGCCACGAGTCCTTCGCCTCAATCCCCGCCCTGCTTCTTCGCTCCTTTCGCTAAGCCTAAGTATCATCTCCTTCCTGTCAACCTTCCTCCCTCTCTCCTTTCTTCTCTCCACCTCCCTCCTTCCTCCCCTCCTACTAAACCATGATCATCTTCTCTCCATCCAAGAATTCCTTTCTCCTCCTCGTCGGAGCCTTCATCCCTCATCGCCTCCTCTCGGTTCTCCATTTCTTTCCCTCACTCTCGCTTCGAGTGCCACATTAATGATTCATGCCGTCTCCAATCTTAACTTGTAAATAGTTAATCAGGGAGTGGCGCTGGGTGACACCTCCTTCTCTGCACCCTGGATCCATACCGGCTCTGTGATTCTCCTCCCAGTTCCAATGTGAATTCTCCACCACACGCTTCTCCAGCATGCACGGTGCACGGTGCACGGTGCACGGTGCACGGTGCACGGTGCACGGTGCACGGTGCACGGTGCACGGTGCACGGTGCACACACATCTGTTTCTCTGCGTATTTTCTACTCAGTTTGCTGAATGACATTATCGCTTTCAGTCGCTGTTCTCTCTTATTCTGAGTCTCTTTAACCTCATTACAAACACCTTCTGTTAACTTTGGACCTCATTTAATAATGAATTCTGCACCTCGTGTTATTTATTTATTTGTTAGTTCAGCAGATACCAATCTGATTACGTGTTTTTTAAATCAAAAATATTGAGAAAACGACCTGAATCAGAGTCTCAAAGTGTTCTTACAAAACATATCTCCAAATGAAACAGTGTAAATAATCCTCATTTTACTTTAAGATGAGGGTCAACCAAACTCGATCTGTCACTTACTTTATTAAGAAGCCGAACCCGACCAACACACGGGACTAAAGCCAATCCTAGAACAGCTGCGGAAACTAAAACTGCTCGCCGTGGTTAGAAGAAACGTGTCTGTTGGTAAGAGACGAGATGTGAAGTGCAGTCTCCTTTGTGAAAGTCATATTAATAATTTCCCCCGCAGCTTCCACATTTCCTTGAGGAGAAAGAAAAACATTCACACAATCACAGATTAAGAAGAATCCTGTTGGCGGTGAAAACGTTACTGACTTGGCACCGGATAGGAAAAACAGATCATCTCTGCAGTGGCTACGTACGACTTTCATTGAATGTAGAATTGCATAAAGTATTGCATGAGCATGAGTAACGTAGAACAGAATTATGCCAAAAAATTGTATCTGTAAAACTTCTTGTGTGATTTGTAAAGATTCATGCAGTTCTGCTCCAATCCTGGCAAACCGTAGAAAATGAAAAACTCCAGAAGAAGAAAACCGTCACATCCCAAAAGTCTGTTGCAGCTGAAATGACTTTGCAGTTCTTTGTGTATCAGCCAGTGAACCTCAATGTTCATCAATGTTCATCAAAGTACAGTGAGAAATCTGCATCGGAGTTTATTATTTACCAGCTGTGTCAGATTCAAATCGCTAAAGATTTTCACAAACCACCAGATGCCCTCGGGCGATGTTAGTCCTGTGCAAAAAAATAAAAAATAAAAAGTATGAATCACTCGCTTGCTCTTATCCTTTCACATCCTCCTTCCTCCTTCCTACTCCACAGCAACAACGCTAATTTAACAGTCTAGAAAATATAAGCTGGAGGGTAAGATCGGGTTCACAGCATGAAAGTACTTTTATTAAATTATTGCTGACTACATGTTTATTTGTACACTCTTGTTTATCTCTCTTCCACCTCTATTTCTGTACCTCTTGCTTTTCTCTGTTTGAATGTCAGCTTGTGCTGAATCACCCATTTGCTGAATATCGCGGCTAAATCTACAAATCTATTTGTCTCAATCTTGCTTCGCTCTCCACCTCTCACTCTTATGAATTCAAATCCAGATGCATTCCACTGTCCCCGGAGGATAGGAAACCTGTTGTAGAAGTGATATATATAATCTCTCAGCTGAGGCCGTGTTCCCCCCCAGACAGTTTGACATTTACATTTTGGGGTATCTACCTGTGAGCCATATCAACACTGACTTGTGAGTGCAGCAGTGGAATCCATGACTCAACAATGATTTAATATCAAACATAATGTTACACATTTTAACATCAGCATGAGATTATCACATTAGTTTCTTCATTCATTTCGTCACACGACCAGCTGGGAGTGATGGTCTAAATATATATACCGGTATATAACCAACGAATGGACGTTTTTAACATTTTGTAAAGCTATTCCTGGTTCCCAGTGGAGAAATCGTGATGATGTTGGTTATCCCTTGACTTTTTATATTTTATTTAATGTGAAATTAATTTTAAAAAAAATGTAATATCTCTGCAATATTGCTTCAGAAACATCATATAACTCAAACTTAAAAGGTACAACATTCTCACAGCTCAGTTGTCAGGAATCAATGTTGGCATTGTACCGTCCAAACCACAGATATGTTGACCGGTTGGTAAACGTCTTAGCAACCAGTCAGATCAAGTGACTTTCACCCAGGATACAGCTGGGGGGCAGCATTCGATTCCTGTGTGAAACTAAAAGTAAATGTAACAACGTAACAAAAGTCAGCTAAGTGCGGTTGTTGTTCATCGACAGTTTACTTTGTTACCATTGTTTTGTTCAGGTTTTATGTTGTCATACGTTGTTACATTATGTTGTTAAGTTATGTTGTCACATTACGTTGTTACATTGTTACATTGTTGCATTGTTACGTTGTTACATTGTTACGTTGTTACACTGTTACACTGTTACACTGTTGCACTGTTGCATTGTTGCATTGTTGCATTGTTGCATTGTTGCGTTGTTACGTTACGTTGTTACGTTGTTGCATTGTTGCATTGTTGCATTGT
The DNA here is from genome assembly GCF_949748355.1 of Melanostigma gelatinosum. NCBI lineage: Eukaryota > Metazoa > Chordata > Actinopteri > Perciformes > Zoarcidae > Melanostigma > Melanostigma gelatinosum. The sequence continues at coordinate 1,561,304 of NC_136636.1, forward strand.
TGCATTGTTGCATTGTTACGTTGTTACATTGTTACATTGTTGCATTGTTGCATTGTTGCATTGTTGCATTGTTGCGTTGTTACGTTGTTACGTTGTTACATTACGTTGTTACGTTACGTTGTTACATTGTTGCATTGTTGCATTGTTACGTTGTTACATTACGTTGTTACGTTACGTTGTTACGTTACATTGTTACGTTACGTTGTTACGTTACGCTGTTACGTTACGCTGTTACGTTACGCTGTTACGTTATGTTGTCAAGTTACATTATCACGTTACATTATCAAGTTACCTTGTTATGTTACGTAGTTACAGTTGTCACACTTGTCTTTTTATGTTGTAATGTTAAGTTCTTGTCACGTCACGTTGTTACATTAGGTTGTTAGACTGACACAATACATACCGTATTCATGAAACATGTTTTTTGGGTTCAGAAACGTCCACGATCAATGTATCTCTTGGTTTGCAGAAACGTACAAGGCCAACATCTTTTCTGGGTTGATTCTTGTCATAGTCCCAAAATGCTTCTCCAGATTTTCTCAAGGTTAACTGATGATTCAAAAGTCAGCACATCGTTCAGTTAAATGACAGAATATCAGCGGTGAGCTGGAAGAGAATCGTGTGCTTTTAGGGAAAGACCTCCAAGTTGCTACTTGTCACCAGCTAACGTCTGGTCAGGTGACACATAGGTCAATTTGTAAGGGAAAAGATATATTTAGCTTCACAAACTGTATTAATTAGAACAAAGTTTGTTCTCATGTCCTGCCAGCAATATCCAACCAGTAATGAATTCATATTCACATCACCATAATAATTATAATTAGTTTTGAATGGGTCTCCCTCCCTCCCTTCAGTGACTCAGAAGCCTCCATTTGCTCCTCTGTTTCCGCTGGCTTTCTCTGTGTCTCTGCCTCTCTGAATGTCTCTCACTTTCACATAAATATCCCTTCTGGTCATTTTAAATCATCCAGTTTCGTTACGTGTTTCTTGTTTTTCCCATTGTCTCTCGATTCCCCTCTTCCTCTTTATTCCATTGCCTCCAGTGTTTCGTTCTATCCTCATTTTTTCTTCATCTTGTCCTTTACCTTACCTCCATCTCTGCCTCTCTTGTTCCCACCACTCCTCCCTGCATCTCCCCCTCACCCCACCCCCCAAACCTTTTCCTTCTTTTACTGATCGTACCTCCCTTTCCATGACTGTGACCTTGATACTGTCTAACAATGGCACGTCTTTATGTTGCTGAGGATTAAAGAAAGAGAAGAAAGTGTTTAGCATTCAGCTGAAAGGCTACACAGATTATCTGAGCAGTGGGAGATGTTGAAGTTATAGATGATTTATAAACTCTTTCTGTTCTGATACAGATTCTAATAGCTCGACTCAAAGTACCTGCCCATACAGATCCGATACCAGTGCTCTCGTTTCCCTAAATCTACAGCCTCACTGTGTTTGTTTCACACAGGAACATGGAAAGCGGTCTTCTGGGTGAAAGTCCTGTGTTTGTTTGACTGGTCTAACCTCCTGTCCTGCACGATCTACGTGCACTTCCTTTCTCTCTTTACTACGTCAGTTACTCTGACTGTCAAAAGGCCTTTACGTGCCCATGGCGTCACAAATAAACAACACAAAAATGCTAAATATTTATAACCGATATATTTTAAACCGTTGATACCGATATATCACTTTTCTCAGAGTAGATGTATGGAGGACATCTGATATTTTGTCACCAGAAAAGATTTTTCAAAAGTCTATAAACGTGGCAGGTTTTCACGTCTACCCGCCTTGTGGTAAACGGACTACACTCGCCGTCAAGCTGCCAGCCCTCCGGTGTCGAGCCACGGGACTCACACCGTCGATCTGTCTACTCTCTGGTATCGAGCCACGGGACTTCACGCCGTCAACCCACCAGCCCTCCGGTGTCGAGCCACGGGCCTCACACCGTCGATCTGCCGCTCGGGTGTCGGACCACGGGCTCCACACCTGCACGCACAGTCTAAATAAAACCTGTTAATATTCACTTCTGTCTCCTGTGGCCTTGCGTTTGGGTCCTACCTGTGAACTCCCGTGACAGAACGACCTGACCATAATGGATCCAGCAACCACAGGAGCAGCTACGCTGCGCAGCACTACCAGGCTGCTGGAGGAGATGAGACGTTTCGCTGCTGAGGTTTCTCGGGTTGGCTGGTGCGGGCAGGAACTAGCCCGGACAGTCAAGTCTCCACCAGTTCCAGCACCCGCACTATTCCCGCCTGTCCTCGCTCCGCCGGTCTGGGAATCCCCCGTGCCGGCTCCGGGTCCCTATGATGGAACACTGGGGAAGTGCCAGGGCTTCCTGTTGCTATGCCAACGGGTATTTGACCGGCAGCCTCAGACTTTTGCCTCGGACGGGTCCAAGGTGTCCTACGTGGTGGGATTACTGCGGGGAAGGGCTTTGGACTGGGCCGCGAGAACGTTAGGTTTTGAGCGGCCTAATACGGTGGGTTATGTGGACTTTGTGGCGGATCTGATGAGAGTTTTTGACCCTCTGGGGGACTCTGATTATATGGCCAAGCACCTTCTCAGCCGGAGGCTGAGCCAAGCAAGTGTAGCGGAACACTCGGTGGCCCGGCCGACTCCGGCTCCCCGTATTCGGACGGCATTGCAGCCAGCTCCTGTTCCTGCCACCTCTTCGCCGCAGCCAGCTCCGGTTCCTACCGCCTCTGCGGCACAGCTTTCGCCAGTCCCGGCCGCCGCCGTCTCCGTACCGCGGCGACCTCCAGTCCCGGCCGCCACCGTCTCCGTACCGCGGCGACCTCCCGTCCCGGCCGCTGCCGTCCCAGAGCAGCAGCGACCTCCAGTTCCTGCCGCTGCCGCCTCTACGCCAGTTCCTGCCGCTGCCGCCTCAGCGCCGCAGCCCGCTCCAGTTCCTGCCGCCTCAGCGCCGCAGCCCGCTCCAGTTCCTGCCGCCGCAGCGCCAGCTCCAGTTCCTGCCGCCTCAGCTCCAGTTCCTGCCGCCGCAGCGCCAGCTCCAGTTCCTGCCGCCTCAGCGCCGCAGCCCGCTCCAGTTCCTGCCGCCGCAGCGCCAGCTCCAGTTCCTGCCGCCTCAGCGCCGCAGCCCGCTCCAGTTCCTGCCGCCGCAGCGCCAGCTCCAGTTCCTGCCGCCTCAGCGCCGCAGCCCGCTCCAGTTCCTGCCGCCGCAGCGCCAGCTCCAGTTCCTGCCGCCTCAGCTCCAGTTCCTGCCGCCTCAGCGCCACAGCCAACTCCAGTTCCTGCTGCCTCTGCGCCGCAGCTATCCCCGGACCCGGTCGCCGCCGACCTCGGCGCTGCAGCTATCCCCGGACCCGGCCGCCGCCACCTCAGCGCCGCAGCTATCCCCGGACCTGGCCGCCGCCGCCTCAGCGCCGCAGCTATCCCCGGACCTGGCCGCCGCCGCCTCCGAGCCGCAGCCTCTCCCAGACCCGGCCGCCGTCCCAGAGGCGCAACGACCTCCAGTTGCCGTCTCTGAGCGGCAGCGACCTCCAGTGCCCGCTGCCGTCTCTGAGCAGCAGCGACCTCCAGTGCCCGCTGCCGTCGCGGAGCAGCAGAGACCTCCAGTACCTGCCACTGCTGCACCAGCATCCTATTCTCCAGAGCCCTTCCGCCTGCCCGGCCGTCCGCCGGAGCACCCGTGTCCGGAGCCCTTCCGCCCGGCCGTCCGCCGGAGCACCGGTGGCCGACGCTCTTCGGCGGCCCCGTGGCCGGTCAGATCCTGTCACCCCTCCTCCGGACCCCCGCCGCCCACCCTAGTCGGCCTTGTAGCTGTGGGGACATCCCTCCTCCAGACCCCCTCCACCCGCCCTGTTTTGTGTCTTGTTGTACGTCTGGAATCCGTTCCTTAAGGGGGGGGTACTGTCAGGATCCAGGATCCCTGTCTGACCCGACACCTCCCATGGCCGCACCCTTGATTGTGCACAGCTGAGGACACTCCAGCCGATCACCTCCTGCAGCCTGACACACCAGACTCAGGGCCCACTAATGAGTCTCCTGTCACTATATAAGCTCTGGTCCTGCAGTCTGGGGGTGGTCAGGTCGTACCGTCTTTCACCCGCTGAAACCCCGTGGCATCCTCTGCCCTCCTTGTGTTTGTGGATACACTCCGCCGCTCTGCCCTCCTTGTGGTCCACGGATTACACTCCGCCGCTCTACCCGCCTTGTGGTAAACGGACTACACTCGCCGTCAAGCTGCCAGCCCTCCGGTGTCGAGCCACGGGCCTCACACCGTCGATCTGCCGCTCGGGTGTCGGACCACGGGCTCCACACCTGCACGCACAGTCTAAATAAAACCTGTTACTATTCACTTCTGTCTCCTGTGGTCTTGCGTTTGGGTCCTACCTGTGAACTCCCATGACACTGACGAGTTAACGTGAGCTTGTTGGTCGAGTTCAGGGGTCACCTATAGGGGTCCAGACCCAATCGCCTTTGTATCCGGACCCCGGACCTATAACCAACCGATAGATAATTAAGAATTATTACATGTTGACGGAGCGCTTCTATTTCAACTGAGGCAGCTTTCCTAGTCGTCGTACGTGAGTCAGAGAAGTTATTTCACATGATGTTCTCCAAAAAGAGAAATTTGGACAGCGAGACGAGAGTCCAACAATGAACAGACTCTTATATGTTCATTCTTCACAGGCAGTTTAAAACCAGTTTGTCTCACATGTTCAGAGACTGTGACGATTATTTAAAGCACCAATGTGAAGCGTCACTGAGACAAAGTACAACTCTTTTGAGCAAACGTACCCTCCAACATCTGAAATGAAGTCACAGATAAAAAACAATCTAAGAGCCCGATATGATCAGAATCCTACCGCATGAAGTCACTGACCAACACTGATGTTAACAGAGAGAATCGAGATGAAACAAGATGTTTAATAACTACAGATAAAGTTCCTGCAAGCGTTTTCAGAAGAGAAAAATATCATATTTTCTTATCACTTTACACCTGAACTAACAGAATTTAAAGCTGCAGGACAATAATAACAATAATGTTTTTTCAAAAAGCAAGTACTTTATTTTGAGATGCACATTTTTCAAAAGCTTTCTGTGATGAACATTTATTCATGATCAGAGTATGTATCGAGTTTAACATTTTGCAGCTTTACAGTCTGTTCTTTCATGGATTTTAGTTTTCTTGGTTCCGATTCGTAGATCATGCACGTTTATCTTTTCTCCATCCTGGTTCTCAGTGCTGCAGCTCAGGATCCTGACCACCGCTCATTTCCCTTCTAGCTCCTTCTTATCAGACTCTGATCTGCAGTGACCTCGTTGGCAGCGTAGCACCGTGGGCTCTGAGGAACAAGACCGGTCACGATTCCCACAGGGTGTAAACCCGAGACCTGCAGAGACATCGTGGCTGTATTCTTAAAGCAGTGACGTATTCTGGATCATTACCGCGGTGCAACTTTGAGACATGCTCTGGAGCAGTGGTTCTCAGCTGGTCTGGCTGCGGGACCCACCATCACCCCTTAATGTCAAGCCGGGACCCACGATCTATATTCAAGAAGTCTAGTAGTAGTAACGTCTCTGTGTAGTAAACAACTGTCAAATCAAATAAAGAAAGTACACATCAATTATATTTTACCCAAAGATAACTGTTACATCAGCCTGCTGCACTCCTTCAGTCCACAGATCCAGCAATGAGTCAGTACTTTGGACTGAGACACACCTCAGTGTTACATGTGAAGCAACAACATTCTTCAGAGGAGGCGTGACAAAGCTCCACCCCTCACCTGACTCACCTGAGACAAAGCAGGAAACAGTTTGCCTTCCTCCCTCACTAAAGAGAGACACGCAGCCTGAAAACAGACGATCAGATTCACCTTCAGAACAAACGAACAACTTCCTCTGAGTGAGTTCAGCTCCAGGAGAGAAAAGAGGAAAACTACAACACTGCTGCTTCAACCTGCTGACGCTCCACACACTGAATGTGAGTTTGACTAAAAACAGTGAAGTTAGTAGAGGAGGGAGGGGAGCCATGACTGATGTCCTTTCTGTGTTTTCAGCTTCACTCACAGACTAAATGGCTTCCAGATCATGAATGAATTGTGATGTTACAAACATGAACAGTGATCGGTATTATATTGAGTAGGAACAGAATACATCACAACTGTTATCACTTTCATTGACTACAGTTAGAAAAACAGTAATTAAATGTATCGATGCCAAAAGCTGTGGACTGTAACTAAATACATTTACTCAATTAAAACAAAACATGTTTTAAACATCAGTAAAATATCTGCAAAGTATCCTGAAAACATTGTTTTAATATCAGTTTAGGAAGAGGAAAACATTTTTGTTATTTTTAAATCCGGTAATTTCAGGAACATTTCAAAGTATCTCATCTGTCAGATTAATCTAATGAGAACATCCAGAAGATATTCATGAAATAAAACTATTATTGAGTTCATATGAGTACATTTGAAGTCATGATTTATGTTTTATTGGTGGTTCAACAGGTGATAACAGAGGTGACTTTGTTGTCATGTTGCTCATCTTTATTTAACATGATTTAAAACAAACAAAGTAAAAACTGACAGAAACAGTGAACATGAATTTACTCTGCTCGTGTTTTCTTTGTGTTTGTTCCGTTAAAGTTAAGTTGACATAAAGACGTGATCTCAGAGCAGAGTGATGGATCTTATTCATCACATTCATCATCTGTTCCCTTTTAAGGTGAAACACATCAGAGGGCTGACAGAGCTCCGCCCCTTACATGACATCATCTGAGACAAACAGGAAACAGTTTGTTCCTGTTCAGTTCTCAGTGAGAAGAGACTCACCGACAGACAGACGGTAAGATTTACCTTCATTACAAAGCTGTGACTTCAACTGAGGACAGTTACAGGTAGAAGGACTAGAGTACTGCAGTACTGATGTACTGAAGTACTTCTTCCTGCTGCTGACTTGTTATGAAAATGTTCCTCATGCAGATAAAATGAGGTAAAACCTGTTAAGCAGTGAGCTGTAGAGGTGTGGTAGGTGTTTGTGGAGTGAAACACACCCCTGTGTTACAGGTGAAGCGTTTAGCAGAGGAGTGACAAAGCTCCACCCCTCACCTGACTCACCTGAGACAAACAGTTTGTGATTCTTCCTCACTAAAGAGACACACAGACTGAGAGAGAGACGATCAGATTCACCTTCAGACCAAACTAACAACTTCCTCTGAGTGAGTTCAGCTCCAGGAGAGAAAAGAGGAAAACTACAACACTGCTGCTTCAACCTGCTGATGCTCCACACACTGAATGTGAGTTTGACTAAAAACAGTGAAGTTAGTAGAGGAGGGAGGGGAGCCATGACTGATGTCCTTTCTGTGTTTTCAGCTTCACTCACAGACTAAATGGCTTCCAGATCAGAGGAGGATCTCTGCTGTCCGGTCTGTCGTGAAGTCTTTAGAGATCCTGTTGTTCTGTCATGTAGCCACAGCTTCTGTAAAGACTGTCTGAAGAGCTGGTGGAGAGAGAAACCAACTCAGGAGTGTCCAGTTTGTAAGAGAAGATCTTCTAGGAATCAACCACCTTGTAACCTGGTGTTAAAGAACCTGTGTGAGTCCTTCTTACTGGAGAGAGATCAGAGAGCTTCAGAGCCTCTCTGCAGTCTGCACTCTGAGAAACTCAAACTCTTCTGTCTGGACCATCAGCAGCCAGTGTGTCTCGTCTGCAGAGATTCAGAGAAACACAGCGACCACAGATTCAGACCCATCGATGAAGCTGCTCGACCACACAAGAAGAACCTTCAGGAAACTCTGGAGCCCTTAAAGGAGAAGTTAAAGGTTTATGAAGAAGTTAAAGTGAAGTCTGATCAAACAGCAGAACACATGAAGGTCCAGGCCCGACGCACAGAGAGGCAGATTAAGGATCAGTTTAAGAAGCTTCACCAGTTTCTAGAGGAGGAAGAGGAGGCCAGGATGGCTGCACTGAGGGAGGAAGAGGAGCAGAAGAGTCAGATGATGAAGGAGAAGATGGAGGCTCTGAGCAGAGAGATAGCAGCTCTTTCAGACACAGTCAGAGCCACAGAGGACGAGCTGAGAGCTGAAGACGTCTCATTCCTCAACAACTACAAGGCTGCAGTGGAAAGAGTCCAGCAGCGCCCCCTGCTGGAGGATCCACAGCTGCTCTCAGGAGCTCTGATAGACGAGGCCAAACACCTGGGCAACCTGGCCTTCAACATCTGGAACAAGATGAAGGACATGGTCTCCTACACTCCTCTGATTCTGGACCCAAACACTGCTGTTCTAGACCTCATCCTGTCTGAAGATCTGACCAGTGTGAGACGAGGAGAGGAACAGCAGCTTCCTGATAATCCAGAGAGGTTTGATGTAGACTTGTCTGTTCTGGGCTCTGAGGGATTTAACTCAGGGACTCACAGCTGGGATGTTGAGGTAGGAGACAGTACATACTGGGAACTGGGTGTGTTAGCAGAGTCTGTCCAGAGGAAGGGAGACATAGAGTCTGGATTATGGAGAATAGTGTTCTATAAAGATAAATACTCAGCACAGTCACCATCAGGTGGACTCACTGTTCTCTTAGTGCAGAAGAAGTTCCAGAGGATCAGAGTGAATCTGGACTGGAACAGAGGAAAGCTGTCGTTCTCTGATCCTGATACTAACACACACATACACACCTTCACACACACTTTCACTGAGAGGATGTTTCCATACATTAACACTTATGATGAAGTGAATATCTTACCAATGAAGGTGTGTGTGACAGTGGAACAGAGCAGTTAGAGATAAAGATCATAAATATATTCATGGTGTTGATGTTTTAAAGCCTTAAAGCTGCACCTGTCCTCCTGATGTCTCATTCTTCTCAATATATCTTTATTATTTCAGTTATTGTTGTATTATTGTTGTTGTTGTTCTTTAGTTTGACAGTCAGCTGTTTGTTTCTGTTCTCTACCTTTTCACATATAAATATATCACTTAGTTGCTCACGTTGTGCTTTGTTCAGCCGTTCTCGTCCTCGACAGCCGAGACCAGAGGCTTCATGTTGTCGTCTTGTTTTCACGATGTTCGTCCGCTCCGTTCTCATGTGATGTATCAGGAACGTCTGGAGGGAACTTCTTCACCTCTCACACAAACATCCACTTGGACTCAAGGATGAACTGATTATAACGTGAAGTCAAAAGTCACTTTGACTTCACAGAACAATCAAGAATTCATCTAATTATTCATTATAATTCCACACAAATGATGAAGTGGTGACGTTGTGAACAGACATGTTTGTGAACTGTAACTTGAGCGGTTGGTGGAGGAATACAGCCGTGAGTCGGTCGTTCTAGTTCTTGTTGTGGATACTGTGTGGTTTTAAACTTGAGTTTCTTTGATTGTTGTGACTTGTGTGTGTGGAGTCATGACGACCAGCGAGCACTTTGTGGAAGCTGATGGATCCAAATGAAGAATAAAGAATCAATTCATCATCAACTGAAGGTTTGAGCTTCAATCATTGTTCAGATCTAACACACTTTATTTCATCTTCGACATCAGATTATATTCAGGGTAGGACATTGACATATTTTTTAGGGGGCAATTTTTTCCCCCGACTGACTGAAATCCAGGGCATTTCCAAAAAATTGGGGGCACTTTTTGAAACTTGTGAAATAACATTTAACCTTTGTTGAAAATAATGAATATTAATAAAAATAATAAATATTTAGGCTTACAGTATAACCCTAACCCTAACCCTACTCCACAGCAACAACACTAATTTAACAGTCTAGAAAATATAAGCTGGAGGGTAAGATCGGGTTCACAGCATGAAAGTACTTTTATTAAATTATTGCTGACTACATGTTTATTTGTACACTCTTGTTTATCTCTCTTCCACCTCTATTTCTGTACCTCTTGCTTTTCTCTGTTTGAATGTCAGCTTGTGCTGAATCACCCATTTGCTGAATATCGCGGCTAAATCTACAAATCTATTTGTCTCAATCTTGCTTCGCTCTCCACCTCTCACTCTTATGAATTCAAATCCAGATGCATTCCACTGTCCCCGGAGGATAGGAAACCTGTTGTAGAAGTGATATATATAATCTCTCAGCTGAGGCCGTGTTCCCTCCCAGACAGTTTGACATTTACATTTTGGGGTATCTACCTGTGAGCCATAACAACACTGACTTGTGAGTGCAGCAGTGGAATCCATGACTCAACAATGATTTAATATCAAACATAATGTTACACATTTTAACATCAGCATGAGATTATCACATTAGTTTCTTCATTCATTTCGTCACACGACCAGCTGGGAGTGATGGTCTAAATATATATACCGGTATATAACCAACGAATGGACGTTTTTAACATTTTGTAAAGCTATTCCTGGTTCCCAGTGGAGAAATCGTGATGATGTTGGTTATCCCTTGACTTTTTATATTTTATTTAATGTGAAATTAATTTTAAAAAAAATGTAATATCTCTGCAATATTGCTTCAGAAACATCATATAACTCAAACTTAAAAGGTACAACATTCTCACAGCTCAGTTGTCAGGAATCAATGTTGGCATTGTACCGTCCAAACCACAGATATGTTGACCGGTTGGTAAACGTCTTAGCAACCAGTCAGATCAAGTGACTTTCACCCAGGATACAGCTGGGGGGCAGCATTCGATTCCTGTGTGAAACTAAAAGTAAATGTAACAACGTAACAAAAGTCAGCTAAGTGCGGTTGTTGTTCATCGACAGTTTACTTTGTTACCATTGTTTTGTTCAGTTTTTATGTTGTCATACGTTGTTACATTATGTTGTTAAGTTATTGTCACGGGAGTTCACAGGTAGGACCCAAACGCAAGACCACAGGAGACAGAAGTGAATATTAATCAGGTTTTATTTAGGCTGTGCGTGCAGGTGTGGAGCCCGTGGTCCGACACCCGAGTGGCAGATCGACGGTGTGAGTCCCGTGGCTCGACACCGGAGGCCTGGCAGCTTGACGGCGAGTGTAGTCCGTTTAACACACGGCGGGTAGAGCGGCGGAGTGTAATCCGTGGACCACAAGGAGGGCAGAGCGGCGGAGTGTAATCCACAAACACAAGGAGGGCAGAGGATGCCACGGGGTTGAAGCGGGTGAAAGACGGTACGACCTGACAACCCCAGACTGCAGGACCAGAGCTTATGTAGTGACAGAAGACTCATTAGTGGGCCCTGAGTCTGGTGTGTCAGGCTGCAGGAGGTGATCGGCTTGAGTGTCCTCAGCTGTGCACAATTAAGGGTGCGGCCATGGGAGGTGTCTGGAGGCAGAGGACAAAGAGCACATGGCACACAATAACAAACAGGGGAATGACAGGACACATGAGGAGAGGAGATCAGGGGAAACACACACCGGGTCAGACAGGGATCCTGGATCCTGACAGTTATGTTGTCACGTTACGTTGTTACATTGTTACATTGTTGCATTGTTACGTTGTTACATTGTTACGTTGTTACATTGTTGCATTGTTGCATTGTTGCATTGTTACGTTGTTACATTACGTTGTTACGTTGTTACGTTACGTTGTTACGTTGTTACATTGTTGCATTGTTGCATTGTTGCATTGTTACGTTGTTACATTGTTACGTTGTTACATTGTTACATTGTTGCATTGTTACGTTGTTACGTTGTTACATTACGTTGTTACGTTACGTTGTTACATTCTTGCATTGGTGCATTGGTACGTTGTTACGTTGTTACGTTGTTACCTTGTTACGTTATGTTGTTACATTGTTGCATTGTTACATTGTTACGTTGTTACATTACGTTGTTACGTTACGTTGTTACATTGTTGCATTGTTACATTGTTACGTTACGTTGTTACGTGACGTTGTTACGTGACGTTGTTACGTTACGTTGTTACGTTACGTTGTTACGTTGCGCTGTTACGTTATGTTGTCAAGTTACATTATCAAGTTACCTTGTTATGTTACGTAGTTACAGTTGTCACACTTGTCTTTTTATGTTGTAATGTTAAGTTCTTGTCACGTCACGTTGTTACATTAGGTTGTTAGACTGACACAATACATACCGTATTCATGAAACATGTTTTTTGGGTTCAGAAACGTCCACGATCAATGTATCTCTTGGTTTGCAGAAACGTACAAGGCCAACATCTTTTCTGGGTTGATTCTTGTCATAGTCCCAAAATGCTTCTCCAGATTTTCTCAAGGTTAACTGATGATTCAAAAGTCAGCACATCGTTCAGTTAAATGACAGAATATCAGCGGTGAGCTGGAAGAGAATCGTGTGCTTTTAGGGAAAGACCTCCAAGTTGCTACTTGTCACCAGCTAACGTCTGGTCAGGTGACACATAGGTCAATTTGTAAGGGAAAAGATATATTTAGCTTCACAAACTGTATTAATTAGAACAAAGTTTGTTCTCATGTCCTGCCAGCAATATCCAACCAGTAATGAATTCATATTCACATCACCATAATAATTATAATTAGTTTTGAATGGGTCTCCCTCCCTTCCTTCAGTGACTCAGAAGCCTCCATTTGCTCCTCTGTTTCCGCTGGCTTTCTCTGTGTCTCTGCCTCTCTGAATGTCTCTCACTTTCACATAAATATCCCTTCTGGTCATTTTAAATCATCCAGTTTCGTTACGTGTTTCTTGTTTTTCCCATTGTCTCTCGATTCCCCTCTTCCTCTTTATTCCATTGCCTCCAGTGTTTCGTTCTATCCTCATTTGTTCTTAATCTTGTCCTTTACCTTACCTCCATCTCTGCCTCTCTTGTTCCCACCACTCCTCCCTGCATCTCCCCCTCACCCCACCCCCCAAACCTTTTCCTTCTTTTACTGATCGTACCTCCCTTTCCATGACTGTGACCTTGATACTGTCTAACAATGGCACGTCTTTATGTTGCTGAGGATTAAAGAAAGAGAAGAAAGTGTTTAGCATTCAGCTGAAAGGCTACACAGATTATCTGAGCAGTGGGAGATGTTGAAGTTATAGATGATTTATAAACTCTTTCTGTTCTGATACAGATTCTAATAGCTCGACTCAAAGTACCTGCCCATACAGATCCGATACCAGTGCTCTCGTTTCCCTAAATCTACAGCCTCACTGTGTTTGTTTCACACAGGAACATGGAAAGCGGTCTTCTGGGTGAAAGTCCTGTGTTTGTTTGACTGGTCTAACCTCCTGTCCTGCACGATCTACGTGCACTTCCTTTCTCTCTTTACTACGTCAGTTACTCTGACTGTCAAAAGGCCTTTACGTGCCCATGACGTCACAAATAAACAACACAAAAATGCTAAATATTTATAACCGATATATTTTAAACCGTTGATACCGATATATCACTTTTCTCAGAGTAGATGTATGGAGGACATCTGATATTTTGTCACCAGAAAAGATTTTTCAAAAGTCTATAAACGTGGCAGGTTTTCACGTGACTGTACTTTTGCCAAAGTCCCTTTTGGGAAAGCCCACAATCGGATAGATGGGGGCCGCTGCGACCGGGGTCACCGCAGCCATAAAGATTTCATGGGTTTTATTTTCTGCCTTTACTGCATCAACAGTAGAGCGGAGACAGATCAGATAATATGGTGCTCTTCACCCGGAGGGCACGGACGGGAGATGAAGAAAGAGGAGGACGACGATGTGGAGGTGAAAAGAGAGGCGGAGGGTAGAGAGTGAAAGAAAGAAGACGTATCCTCTTTAATGCTGGGAAGGTGTCGGGGTCGCTGGCCTCATGAGTTGAACTTAATTCAATGAAGTGTCTTTAATGGGAAGTGCAAATTTAACAACCTCAACGACGTCCACGTGCTCACTCATTTCCTTTATCACCCACGGCAGGTTCCCTTTCCAGTGGACAGTAGTTCAGTGCACAAAAGGCCGTGATACGTAAGGTCTCTATTAAAGGGCAAATTCCTCCCATCCGACTTCACGGACAAACAAAAGCAAAGACGCTAATGAAAATGAAAATGTATGAAATCTCGGCCCTGTTGGATGAAGGTCAACAATATGAATTGTGTTGTGATTTACTGAACTCACACATTAAAGTCCATCATTTTAAATCACTGACTGACTGACTTTCATGTGATGTTGTCGATTTACTTCTCTATTTTTTTATCAATATTATTTTATTTATTTTATTTGACATAAATATTTTATTTATTTATTTATTTATTTATTTATTCATTTTCTTTTTTTCTTTTATTCATTTTCTTTTATTCATGTTCTTTATTTTCTTTATTTTCTTTATTTTATTCATTTTATTCATTTTATTCATTTTATTCATTTTATTCATTTTATTCATTTTATTCATTTTATTCATTTATTTATTCATTTTATTCATTTTATTTATTTTATTTATTTTATTTATTTTATTTATTTTATTTATTTTATTTATTTTATTCATTTATTTATTTTATGTATTGTATTTATTGTATTTATTGTATTTATTTTATTTTATTTAGTGCTTTGTTGGGCCTCTCTGTTGAGCTTTCTGTTGTTTGATTGCTTTGCTTTTGTCGCTTTGTCTGTCAAAGCACTTTGTGAACTCTGTTTTTAAAAGTGCTTTATAAATAAAGTTATTATTATTATTATAATTGGAATCTATAATAAAATTATCAGATGTACGCACAAAAGCACACAACCACACTGGCAGAAGCTTGTGTTGACTTTACTGACACACACACTGACACACTTAAACACTGAGTGTACACACACACACACACACACACACACACACACACACACACACACAGATACGCATGAACACGCTGAAGGAATTGGAATGAGTGAAGCTCCTAAATGTGTCTCCCAGTCTGAGACTGAGTCACAGCAACGTCCTCGGAGCTCTACCGATCTGGGCTGGATTGTACTGTATTGGATGTACAGGAAGACTCATTGTTGTCTTCAGTCTCTCAGCATTAATCAGGACGTGCCTCGAAAAGCCGACGTCGTCAAGCAAAATGTCAAAACCCAACATGAAGTTGATGGTTTATGGGCTCCTCATGCTTCAACAGTGAAAATCTGCCAGAACTGACGTTCCCATAGAACAAAACTTCAATGTGAACTACGTTTCAGGGGAAAGATATTTAGTCTTGGATTACGTTTCATTTTGACGTATCACAAATCAGTCTGTGGATGTTCACATTGGGAGAAAGACCGGGTGGGAGTCCAATTTCTTTCATCCATACATCTCCACTTCCTCACTTTGTGGAATTTATGGCAAAACGTTTATGTCAACAACTGGTAAAACGTCCTATGTTGCTCCCAATGCACAAGATGGAAAAGTGCTATGTTCTCTAGAGAAGCGTGACTTGAGCGTAAAGAACAATGTTGTTTTTTCAAATATGTATCTTTCAATAAATGAATAAAAGCTTTCATTTAATATACTTAGAGAACACACAGCAGGCCTGCAGCGTTCCGTGTGATGAGCCTTTAACACATAAAGCAAAACGTAGAATCATATTAAAACCAGCTCCCAGGAGGTTTGGAACTAAAATTAAAAGCAGTGTTTTCAACCTAAATGCTCCTCAGAGACTCACCGGCACCAGCGAAACAAACAAACAGAAGCCACTGCTGTAATGTTTGTGTGTGAACATTTATTCATGATCAGAGTATGTATCGAGTTTAACATTTTGCAGCTTTACAGTCTGTTCTTTCATGGATTTTAGTTTTCTTGGTTCCGATTCGTAGATCATGCACGTTTATCTTTTCTCCATCCTGGTTCTCAGTGCTGCAGCTCAGGATCCTGACCACCGCTCATTTCCCTTCTAGCTCCTTCTTATCAGACTCTGATCTGCAGTGACCTCGTTGGCAGCGTAGCACCGTGGGCTCCGAGGAACAAGACCGGTCACGATTCCCACAGGGTGTAAACCCGAGACCTGCAGAGACATCGTGGCTGTATTCTTAACGCAGTGACGTATTCTGGATCATTACCGCGGTGCAACTTTGAGACATGCTCTGGAGCAGTGGTTCTCAGCTGGTCTGGCTGCGGGACCCACCATCACCCCTTAATGTCAAGCCGGGACCCACGATCTATATTCAAGAAGTCTAGTAGTAGTAACGTCTCTGTGTAGTAAACAACTGTCAAATCAAATAAAGAAAGTACACATCAATTATATTTGACCCAAAGATAACTGTTACATCAGCCTGCTGCACTCCTTCAGTCCACAGATCCAGCAATGAGTCAGTACTTTGGACTGAGACACACCTCAGTGTTACATGTGAAGCAACAACATTCTTCAGAGGAGGCGTGACAAAGCTCCACCCCTCACCTGACTCACCTGAGACAAAGCAGGAAACAGTTTGCCTTCCTCCCTCACTAAAGAGAGACACGCAGCCTGAAAACAGACGATCAGATTCACCTTCTAAACAAACGAACAACTTCCTCTGAGTGAGTTCAGCTCCAGGAGAGAAAAGAGGAAAACTACAACACTGCTGCTTCAACCTGCTGACGCTCCACACACTGAATGTGAGTTTGACTAAAAACAGTGAAGTTAGTAGAGGAGGGAGGGGAGCCATGACTGATGTCCTTTCTGTGTTTTCAGCTTCACTCACAGACTAAATGGCTTCCAGATCATGAATGAATTGTGATGTTACAAACATGAACAGTGATCGGTATTATATTGAGTAGGAACAGAATACATCACAACTGTTATCACTTTCATTGACTACAGTTAAAAAAACAGTAATTAAATGTATCGATGCCAAAAGCTGTGGAATGTAACTAAATACATTTACTCAATTAAAACAAAACATGTTTTAAACATCAGTAGAATATCTGCAAAGTATCCTGAAAACATTGTTTTAATATCAGTTTAGGAAGAGGAAAACATTTTTGTTATTTTTAAATCCGGTAATTTCAGTAACATTTCAAAGTATCTCATCGATCAGATTAATCTAATGAGAAGATCCAGAAGATATTCATGAAATAAAACTATTATTGAGTTCATATGAGTACATTTGAAGTCATGATTTATGTTTTATTCGTGGTTCAACAGGTGATAACAGAGGTGACTTTGTTGTCATGTTGCTCATCTTTCTTTAACTTGATTTAAAACAAACAAAGTAAAAACTGACAGAAACAGTGAACATGAATTTACTCTGCTCGTGTTTTCTTTGTGTTTGTTCCGTTAAAGTTAAGTTGACATAAAGACGTGATCTCAGAGCAGAGTGATGGATCTTATTCATCACATTCATCATCTGTTCCCTTTTAAGGTGAAACACATCAGAGGGCTGACAGAGCTCCGCCCCTTACATGACATCATCTGAGACAAACAGGAAACAGTTTGTTACTGTTCTGCAGAGCTTGACTAGAGATATATCGACTCAACACATTTAAACCTGGGAGAACAAACAATCTGCAGCCACTGGGTCAAGTTCTGAGAAAACACGTATTTTATTCTGCGCAGGTGCATCAGCTTAAATAGACAGTCACATGACACACTCACACCTGAAATGCATTGGCAATAATTGGGAGCACAATCAGTTGCTTCAATTAACACCCCCACTTGATCACACATTATTGACAACCATAAATCATACAAGGGGAAAAACATGGAAACCAACTGCACTTAACTGCACTTAACTGGCTATGCCCCAAACAAGAACATGGAAAAAGTAAGTAGCTTTGCTTTAGTAGCTGGTTTTGTCATCAGGTCAGCTACCATCCGGTCTGTTGGGCAATACTCCAAACATACTTTACAGTCATTAACAGTTGATCTCACAAAATGGTATTTTATATCAATGTGCTTACATCGCTGTCTGCTCACTGGATTCTTGGCTAATGCAATTGTACCTTGGTTATCTCCAAAAATCTTAGGTACATCATACAGACAGTCATCAAGATGTTCAAGCAGTTGAGATAAGTAAAGACACTCTTGTGTGGTTGCGGCCAACGCCATATACTCTGCCTCACAAGTTGACAGTGCTACCGTTGGCTGCTTTTTGGTCTTCCAGGAAATCAGAGGACCATTCTCACTCAGACTAACACAATAACCAGTTGTACTGCGTCTGTCAGTTGCATCACCTGCCCAATCTGCATCACTGTAAGCAAACAACCTCAGCTCATCACATTTTCTGTAACACAACATTTTGTCATTTGTGCCCTTCAAATATTTCAGTACATGCTTAACAGTTGTCCACTGCTCTTCTGTCGGCTCACTGAAATGCTGTGACAGTCTGCTTACAACAAAGCTCAGATCAGGTCTGGTGCATGAGGTTAGGTAGATTAGGCTACCCACTGCCTCTCTGTATTTTCTGGGGTCACCTAGCTTCTCATCAGTGTAATGCAGCTCTGGTTCACAAGGTGTTGACCTGGGCTTACAATCCTGCATATTAAACCTGTCAAGCAGCTTGTCAACATAGCTCTGCTGTGACATGGTCACACATCCATTACACTGATCAAAAGTGATACCAAGAAAATTCTTCAGTCTGCCCAAATCTTTCATCTGGAACTTCACAGCAAGCATCTCTTTTACTGCTTTTAAAGCACTCTCATCACTGGCTGCAATAACCAGGTCATCAACCCAGATCAGTAGGATCACCTTGTCATGTTCCGTTTCTCTCTCATAAACACAGTGATCGGCTGGATTCTGTACAAACATATTTTCACATAGATAGTCATGCAACATTATGTTCCAGTTTCTACCTGATTGTTTAAGCCCATATAGTGACTTCTTTAGTCTACACACCATCTTCCCATTTGTCTGAGATTTTACATCATAACCCTCTGGCTGTTCCATGTAAATCTCACAATCAATTGGTGCATGTAAGTAGGCGGTTTTAACATCCATCTGATGCAGGATCAGATCCTCCTGGGCAGCTTTCTGCATCAACACTCTCACACTAGTCAGGTCGGCAGTAGGAGAAAACGTTTCTCCATAATCTACACCCATCCGTTGACTGTATCCCTTGGCTACATAGCGGGCCTTGTACTTGTCAGATCCATCAACATTGGTTTTGAGAGTATACACCCATCTACCCCCCACTGCTTTCTTGCCCTCAGGTAAGGTGGTCAGAGTAAATGTGTTGTTATCCCTCAGTGCCTTCATCTCCTCATCCATTGCATCTATCCACTTACTTGAGTTGGATGAAGACACAGCATCTCTGAACGTCTGCGGTACATTACAAACCATCCTGTAGCAATAATCAATGTTGATCTGAGCCTGATCACTCTCTATCCCATAGAAGTCTGGCCTCCTCCTCTCTCTAGCAGGGTATCTCCGTGGAGACTGGGATTCGGGCTTGACTCCACCTGTCTGTAGGCCTATCTGGCTTGGACCTGGCCTAGCTTCTGGGATGTCGTTCTGCTCGGGTTTGTCAGGGTCAGGTCTGGTTGCGTTAGACTGCACACCAGTGTCATCGTCGGACATGTCATCAGTCTGCTGTCCCTCAACACAGGACATGAACCTCACCAGTCGGTGCTTCATCACCTTCCTGCTGTCAGGGTAGTAGACCATATAGGCTGGACTGTTCTTGTCATAACCAACGAAGATGCCCTTGTCAGACCTTGACTCTAGCTTCTTCCTGTCCTGCCTGTAGGCGTAACATACAGTACCAAACTTCTGCATCCTGGAGACATTAGGTCTCCTTCCTGTCAGCATAAAGTAAGGTGTCTCTCTGGTGCGGTTGTTGAAACATCTATTCCTCACCACTGCTGCTGTCTGGACCGCATACGGCCATAGCTCCTTGGCTAACTGGCTCTCCAAGAGCATACATCTCGCCATGTCAAAAAGGGTTCTCCAGTTACGCTCAGCAGTGCCATTCTGGTGTGGTGAGTATGGTGCTGATCTTTCATGTCTGATTCTATTCCTACGCAGCAGAGCTTGGTAACCCTGCCCTGTGAACTCTGTACCATTGTCAGACCTGATACACTTCACTTTCCCATATGGGGCTGTGTCGGCTAGAAACCTCTCTGTGGCTTCTACAGTGTCCCTCTTGTACTTTAGATAGTACACAAACACTGCACTTGAATAGTCGTCAGTAAAGGAAAGTGCATACCTATACCCTTCCTTGGACTCTGGGTCAATGGGGCCTGACAAGTCAGTGTGAACCAGCTCTAAGGCTGATTTGGCCCTCACATCAGGCTTCCTGTTTCTGCTCTGAGTGAACTTGCCCTGAGTACACACTTCACATATCATGGATTTGGACGCTTTACCCCTGATTGACATTCCATCCACAACATTCTCTAACTTCATGACATCATCAAAATTACAGTGCCCCAAAATCTCGTGCCACGTCTGAATATCATGACAGCTCATACATTGATCATCACAGTCATTGTTTACTGACACAGTAGGCAAATAGAACAGTCTGTTATGCTCATAAATGAGGAAGCGCGTACCGTCTCTATACTGCAAGACGTTTTCTCCTTCCTTGAAGATCACCGTTGCCCCACGATAAGTTGCAGCTCTCACGGAGAAGATGTCTTGGGGATACGAGGGGATGTACAGCGCCTGCTTCAGTGTGGTACTGAGGTGCCGCCCCCTGCTGTCGATCAGACACACCTCGGCGTCTCCTCTGCGCTCCGCGACCCCCGTGCAGCTTGTGCCATCGGCCAGCTCCACGCAGTGCGTCTCGGACTGGAATCGGTCATCGAAGTTCTTGAACTTCGCCAGGTCAGTGATGATATGCGCCGTCGCACCGGTGTCCACCATCAAGCCCTTTCTGGTGACACCGCTTCCTGGCTCGCTGGTCACCAGCTTGAACACGAAGGTGTTGTCATCCATCTCCTCGGACACTCCACGCGCGTTGTCCCGCTGCCACTGTCGCCATCCTCCTCGCCGTCCGGTACTCTCGCCCTGGCCGTACCACTGTTGACCACGCTGACAGTCTCTTACCTTGTGACCTCTCTGGCCACAACGGAAACACACAATGTCCCCGCTCTCGGTGCTGCGTGCACCTGCGCCTGCTGGGGCAGCCCTCCTTGGATGCGCCTGGGCCCTCATGACATTGTCGTCGGCCGCAGCTGTGCGCATACCTTCAGTGCTCTCATAACTGCGCAACTTAGTCTTGAACTCCGCAAAAGAGAGAGTCTCATAACTTTGAGTGATAAAAATGGAAAATGTTCTCGCTCATGGTGCTGGCACTCCAATCCGTGAGATACGCACACAAGCAAATGTCTCTCAGTGGCTACTCACGCCGGATATCTCTTTGCACAAACGTCTAACGCATCTGGGCCCATAACCTGTTCTGCAGAGCTTGACTAGAGATATATCGACTCAACACATTTAAACCTGGGAGAACAAACAATCTGCAGCCACTGGGTCAAGTTCTGAGAAAACACGTATTTTATTCTGCGCAGGTGCATCAGCTTAAATAGACAGTCACATGACACACTCACACCTGAAATGCATTGGCAATAATTGGGAGCACAATCAGTTGCTTCAATTAACAGTTACTGTTCAGTTCTCAGTGAGAAGAGACTCACCGACAGACAGACGGTAAGATTTACCTTCATTACAAAGCTGTGACTTCAACTGAGGACAGTTACAGGTAGAAGGACTAGAGTACTGCAGTACTGCAGTACTAATGTACTGAAGTACTTCTACCTGCTGCTGACTTGTTATGAAAATGTTCCTCATGCAGATGAAATGAGGTAAAACCTGTTAAGCAGTGAGCTGTAGAGGTGTGGTAGGTGTTTGTGGAGTGAAACACACCCCTGTGTTACAGGTGAAGCGTTTATCAGAGGAGTGACAAAGCTCCACCCCTCACCTGACTCACCTGAGACAAACAGTTTGTGATTCTTCCTCACTAAAGAGACACACAGACTGAGAGAGAGACGATCAGATTCACCTTCAGACCAAACTAACAACTTCCTCTGAGTGAGTTCAGCTCCAGGAGAGAAAAGAGGAAAACTACAACACTGCTGCTTCAACCTGCTGACGCTCCACACACTGAATGTGAGTTTGACTAAAAACAGTGAAGTTAGTAGAGGAGGGAGGGGAGCCATGACTGATGTCCTTTCTGTGTTTTCAGCTTCACTCACAGACTAAATGGCTTCCAGATCAGAGGAGGATCTCTGCTGTCCGGTCTGTCGTGAAGTCTTTAGAGATCCTGTTGTTCTGTCATGTAGCCACAGCTTCTGTAAAGACTGTCTGAAGAGCTGGTGGAGAGAGAAACCAACTCAGGAGTGTCCAGTTTGTAAGACAAGATCTTCTAGGAAACAACCACCTTGTAACCTGGTGTTAAAGAACCTGTGTGAGTCCTTCTTACTGGAGAGAGATCAGAGAGCTTCAGAGCCTCTCTGCAGTCTGCACTCTGAGAAACTCAAACTCTTCTGTCTGGACCATCAGCAGCCAGTGTGTCTCGTCTGCAGAGATTCAGAGAAACACAGCGACCACAGATTCAGACCCATCGATGAAGCTGCTCCACAACACAAGAAGAACCTTCAGGAAACTCTGGAGCCCTTAAAGGAGAAGTTAAAGGTTTATGAAGAAGTTAAAGTGAAGTCTGATCAAACAGCAGAACACATGAAGGTCCAGGCCCGACGCACAGAGAGGCAGATTAAGGAGCAGTTTAAGAAGCTTCACCAGTTTCTAGAGGAGGAAGAGGAGGCCAGGATGGCTGCACTGAGGGAGGAAGAGGAGCAGAAGAGTCAGATGATGAAGGAGAAGATGGAGGCTCTGAGCAGAGAGATAGCAGCTCTTTCAGACACAGTCAGAGCCACAGAGGACGAGCTGAGAGCTGAAGACGTCTCATTCCTCAACAACTACAAGGCTGCAGTGGAAAGAGTCCAGCAGCGCCCCCTGCTGGAGGATCCACAGCTGCTCTCAGGAGCTCTGATAGACGAGGCCAAACACCTGGGCAACCTGGCCTTCAACATCTGGAACAAGATGAAGGACATGGTCTCCTACACTCCTCTGATTCTGGACCCAAACACTGCTGTTCTAGACCTCATCCTGTCTGAAGATCTGACCAGTGTGAGACGAGGAGAGGAACAGCAGCTTCCTGATAATCCAGAGAGGTTTGATGTAGACTTGTCTGTTCTGGGCTCTGAGGGATTTAACTCAGGGACTCACAGCTGGGATGTTGAGGTAGGAGACAGTACATACTGGGAACTGGGTGTGTTAGCAGAGTCTGTCCAGAGGAAGGGACTCATAGAGTCTGGATTATGGAGAATATGGTTCTATAAAGATAAATACTCAGCATGTTCACCATCAGGTCCACTCACTGTTCTCTTAGTGCAGAAGAAGCTCCAGAGGATCAGAGTGAATCTGGACTGGAACAGAGGAACGCTGTCGTTCTCTGATCCTGATACTAACACACACATACACACCTTCACACACACTTTCACTGAGAGGATGTTTCCATTCATTTACACTTATGATGAAGTGAATATCTTACCAATGAAGGTGTGTGTGACAGTGGAACAGAGCAGTTAGAGATAAAGATCATAAATATATTCATGGTGTTGATGTTTTAAAGCCTTAAAGCTGCACCTGTCCTCCTGATGTCTCATTCTTCTCAATATATCTTTATTATTTCAGTTATTGTTGTATTATTGTTGTTGTTGTTCTTTAGTTTGACAGTCAGCTGTTTGTTTCTGTTCTCTACCTTTTCATATATAAATATATCACTTAGTTGCTCACGTTGTGCTTTGTTCAGCCGTTCTCGTCCTCGACAGCCGAGACCAGAGGCTTCATGTTGTCGTCTTGTTTTCACGATGTTCGTCCGCTCCGTTCTCATGTGATGTATCAGGAACGTCTGGAGGGAACTTCTTCACCTCTCACACAAACATCCACTTGGACTCAAGGATGAACTGATTATAACGTGAAGTCAAAAGTCACTTTGACTTCACAGAACAATCAAGAATTCATCGAATTATTCATTATAATTCCACACAAATGATGAAGTGGTGACGTTGTGAACAGACATGTTTGTGAACTGTAACTTGAGCGGTTGGTGGAGGAATACAGCCGTGAGTCGGTCGTTCTAGTTCTTGTTGTGGATACTGTGTCGTTTTAAACTTGAGTTTCTTTGATTGTTGTTGTGTGTGTGGAGTCATGACGACCAGCGAGCACTTTGTGGAAGCTGATGGATCCAAATGAAGAATAAAGAATCAATTCATCATCAACTGAAGGTTTGAGCTTCAATCATTGTTCAGATCTAACACTTTATTTCATCTTCGACATCAGATTATATTCAGGGTAGGACATTGACATATTTTTTAGGGGGCAATTTTTGCCCCGACTGACTGAAATCCAGGGCATTTCCAAAAAATTGGGGGCACTTTTTGAAACTTGTGAAATAACATTTAACCTTTGTTCAAAATAATGAATATTAATAAAAATAATAAATATTTAGGCTTACAGTATATGAGCAACTGTCATCAAATGGCAATAATAACACTGTTAGCAGTAGTCTACAGATTCAAAGTGTTTTCTTGGATTATTTTAACAAAAAACAAACAGACAATCATTCAATTTTATTCTTATTTCTTTGTGGTTATTTATTGTTATAAAATTTTTGAAACAACTATTAACAATTATTAAGTCAACGATGCCTTGATTACATATACATTAGTCATTGTATGGAATTATTGAGAAAAACATTTTTATGTCTCTGTTTTAAGGTGGAAGCCTCTCTTTTAAGGTGGACGTCTCTGTTTTAAGGTGGACGTCTCTGTTTTAGATGGAAGTCTCTGTTTTAAGGTGGACGTCTCTGGTTTAAGGTGGACGTCTCTGTTTTAAGGTGGACGTCTCTGTTTTAAGGTGGAAGTCTCTGTTTTAAGGTGGAAGTCTATGTTTTAAGGTGGAAGTCTCTGTTTTAAGGTGGAAGTCTCTGTTTTAAGGTGGAAGTCTCTGTTTTAAGGTGGAAGTCTATGTTTTAAGGTGGACGTCTCTGGTTTAAGGTGGAAGTCTCTGTTTTAAGGTGGACGTCTCTGTTTTAAGGTGGACGTCTCTGGTTTAAGGTGGACGTCTCTGGTTTAAGGTGGACGTCTCTGTTTTAAGGTGGACGTCTCTGTTTTAAGGTGGAAGTCTCTGTTTTAAGGTGGAAGTCTCTGTTTTAAGGTGGACGTCTCTGTTTTAAGGTGGAAGTCTCTGTTTTAAGGTGGAAGTCTCTGTTTTAAGGTGGAAGTCTCTGTTTTAAGGTGGACGTCTCTGTTTTAAGGTGGACGTCTCTGGTTTAAGGTGGACGTCTCTGTTTTAAGGTGGATGTCTCTGTTTTAAGGTGGAAGTCTCTGTTTTAAGGTGGAAGTCCATGTTTTAAGGTGGACGTCTCTGTTTTAAGGTGGAAGTCTCTGTTTTAAGGTGGATGTCTCTGTTTTAAGGTGGAAGTCTCTGTTTTAAGGTGGAAGTCTCTGTTTTAAGGTGGACGTCTCTGTTTTAAGGTGGAAGTCTCTGTTTTAAGGTGGACGTCTCTGGTTTAAGGTGGACGTCTCTGGTTTAAGGTGGAAGTCTCTGTTTTAAGGTGGACGTCTCTGTTTTAAGGTGGATGTCTCTGTGTTAAGGTGGACGTCTCTGTTTTAAGGTGGACGTCTCTGTTTTAAGGTGGACGTCTCTGTTTTAAGGTGGAAGTCTCTGTTTTAAGGTGGACGTCTCTGGTTTAAGGTGGACGTCTCTGGTTTAAGGTGGAAGTCTCTGTTTTAAGGTGGACGTCTCTGTTTTAAGGTGGACGTCTCTGGTTTAAGGTGGACGTCTCTGTTTTAAGGTGGACGTCTCTGTTTTAAGGTGGAAGTCTCTGTTTTAAGGTGGAAGTCTCTGTTTTAAGGTCGAAGTCTCTGTTTTAAGGTCGAAGTCTCTGTTTTAAGGTGGACGTCTCTGTTTTAAGGTGGACGTCTCAGACTAACTGTAATTTTAGTGATTTGACATCAGAATATTTCCCTTTCTCTCTTCATAAAACAAATATAAAGATCAGAGAATAAGTGAAATGACTCTAGATATTAAAAGGTTTACAACATAAACTTGAAAGCAAAGAACAAACAAAAAAAACAATCTGAAACGTTTCAAAACACCAAAACCTGAAAGTAACATCTACGTGTGTTTCATCACTGTTGGATGGCTGATGGTAAAGTTAGTTTTTGACGAAATGTTTTTTGGGTCTTTTATTTGAGGCTGTTGTTGATTCTTTCATTGAGGATTGATTTGTATCCTTATTAATTGTGTTTTTAACTTGCATTGTGTCATTTGTGTCACTAAAACTCTGTGAAAATCATGTGATGTCATCAAAGCTACACAACTCTGACTTCAGTAGAGAGAATGCAGCTTTAACCACAAACCACATCCAGAGCACGTTTGCATGCTAGCCAGCTGTTAAAAAAGAGGTGAATGAAGATGTACATGTCCCGAGAGCAACCACGTCACTATGTTCACTCGGAGATGGGAGGACGGGGGAGACGCGATGTCGTATCAATGTGGAGAAACATTCATCGTGAAGCTGAGTGCAGCATGAACAAGAGAGAGAAGTGGCTCCTTTGTCATCTCCTCGCTGCCGACCAATCAGGAAGTAAAGTGGGTGTGAATGTTAGATCGTCAAAGCTTGTACAAATGATCGGGCATCCTCTTCTTGTGGACGTTTTTTGGTCATTTACCGTCACCATCCACCACCCTCATGACCGAAGAGCCGCAACCCTGTTTTACATGCAGACGACATCGAACGACTGCAATCGCCGGTTTCCCGGCCGACTGAGCCGCATATACGTGGCATCAAGTGTAAATGCAAGTGTATTAAATGCCATCTGGGTTTTCTCTGGATACGAGACACTTGAAATGACAAGTGTAAATGGAGCCTCAGTGAGGACGAAGGGCCAGACGACTTCAATGCAGTTTGTCTTTGACTGAAGAACACAGAGAAGCACACGAGAACACGGATTCTTCTGTGGAAACATCAAGCGTGTTTGACCATCAGCACTTCCAGGACGCTGCTCAGACGAGGTTAGTCCGAGAGAGGGACGGCTAACACAAAGAAGACGCGGCGATTCTGAAAACACCTCGGGATCTTTCCTCTCTGGAACCTGTCAGGGACCAGTCCAGGTTTCTGACGTTGACCGATCCTGTGTCCCGTCCCCTTTAGTTACTGTTGCTAGGTCAAACAAACACGGAGACGCCGGTTCTGTTTAGCGGGTAGCCGCTACATGCGATGGAAGGATATACTCACGATGAACGACAGAAATAATATTCTTAAAAGAAGGAATATAAAATCATGCAGGTTCACCAGAAACTCCTTCAGCTCAGACTCAGCTGGGCCTCAGCCTTGGAGCTGCAGTCTGGAGGGAGGAGGAGAGCTCAGCTCCCGGGAGCAGCAGCGTCTCCTCCTCCTCCTCCTCCTCCTCCTCCTCCTCCTCCTCCTCCTCCTCCTCCTCCTCCTCCTCCTCCTCCTCCTCCTCCTCCTCCTCCTCCTCCTCCTCCTCCTCCTCCTCCTCCTCCTCCTCCTCCTCCTCCTCCTCCTCCTCCTCCTCCTCCTCCTCCTCCAGGAGCAGAGCCTCTCCTCTCTGCTGGAGACCCAGGACTTATTGCTGGACCCGCTGGAGGGAAGGGAGGCACGGGAGAACCAGAACCAGGACTGAGATTGGTCTACGAAAACAACACGTCACCTCACACGGACCGTGACTCTGCTGGACGGGAACATTTAGAAATGGAAGGAGAGATCTGAATAAATCGGATTCCCAACAGTTCATGTGTTGAATACGTTGCTACGAGAAAAAAGCTCAAAGTCAGGGGAGGAAAGGCAGGCAGGGTTTACTGCGTTAACAATGTAACCTAGAAACAAACAGTTACACAATTTAGCTTCGAAAGTTTGCTGCTCGCCTACTTTCATGAAAACACATTTTTGGGGAAATAAATGAATAAAAAACATTTCAGGTCAGAATCGAGGAAAAACGTAAAAAGAGCCAAGATTTGATTTAGCGCGATGTGGAGGATTTCTGCAGAAGGTTGTACTTTAAACGTGTTTACTAGTCATGTTGAGTCGGCAGGCTGTCTGTGAACTATTTCTCATCTCCGCTGCAATGCAAATAAAGTGAAACAGCTTCCCTCAGCAGAGAAGAACAAAACAGCAGCAAGCAAAGGTTACATCCGCGGTGAGCGGTTCGCTCGTGTCGGCAAGAACCCATCACGCACAGAAGAAACACTCAGAGGCACAGAGTGAGACAGATGTATCTAACAACACAGACCTAATCTTTTCATGTGCATGAATCCACACACACACACACACACACACACACACACACACACACTGCCATAAACACATCCTTGCACGCACACACCCCTATGCACACATATACAGCGAGCACACACACACATGTGCTCTGCAAAGCAAAGATGCTTCTGACTGTGTTAAACAAGCCCTTAAATCAGTGAGGGGGGGGGAGGAGGAAGAGGAGGAGGAGGAGGAGGAGGAAGAGGAGGAGGAGGAGGAAGAGGAAGAGGAAGAGGAGGAGGAGGAAGAGGAAGAGGAAGAGGAGGAAGAGGAGGAGGAGGAGGAGGAGGAAGAGGAGGAGGAAGAGGAGGAGGAAGAGGAAGAGGAGGAG
>NC_136636.1:1594711-1624711 GCF_949748355.1 Melanostigma gelatinosum
TCCAGAACCGACACGTCCAGAACCGATGTGTTCAGAACCGACACGTCCAGAACCGACAAATCCAGAACCGACACGTCCAGAACCGACGCGTTCAGAACCGATATGTCAAGAACCGACTATCGTGAGCTTCCTGGGTAATATTTGACTCAGCGATGTGTCAAATCTATAATGTTTTCCTGGAAGGTAAAAACATATTTCAGTGAAAGGATGAATGGGTTTACTGTTGATTGGACGGACTGCACCTTCACAACAGAACACCAGCGTCTGTGTACCAATGAAGCACGTTGTCCCACCCCAACACACCTTCCTCACAGCGTCACAATGTTTGATGAACATTAAAAAAAGACTTTCATTCTGCTGACGACACCAGCAGTATAACAGTTGTGGACTGTGTGTGTGTGTGTGTGAGAGCGAGAGCGAGAGCGAGAGCGCGTGCGCGTGCGCGTGTGTGTGTGTGTGTGAGTGCCCATGCTTTCACTCCAGCCCAGCAGAATGGCATCTCATCTGAAGGACAAGGTGTTTTTGACAGGTGATAATGGAACTGAATGTCCGGCTGATAACTCTCTCTGTCTAACCTGCTGCATATCTGTCAGGGTGTCGATTCACAGTTAAATATTCATTTTTATGTGATATAAAAACAAGACAAAGGCAATTACAGTGAAGAGACTGGCTGGTTCTAAAGCTGTGCATTTTGCGTTTCACGTTCATCATGAAGGCGCCAGAGGATTCATGCATGAAGGAATGACCGGATGAGCTTCTTGCTGAAGGTCCAGCTGGCTGCGTTTCATTCATGTTCACATTTGCATCGAGGAATTGGTCATTACATTTTTGTCTGCGGAGTGGCACCCTTCATCCATCATTCAACGTCAAAGCTTTGTTTGTGTACAGACTCAATCTGTGCATGAATCAGAAAACAACATGGCGACAGCCGTCATCCAAGATGGCGACGGCAAAATCGCCAAACCTGAGGCTTCAAAGCGCCACGATGACTCCGTCCACTTCTACAGTCTGTGGTTGTCGGACACGATGTGCTCTCCTCTTGCTGTTGAACATTAAAATAATAAGTATGCGTCATTGTTCCTCCCGCTCGCTCCTGTCCTCTGACTGTAGCTTTGCAGTAATCCTCCATCACCTCTGGTCTGCTGCTTCAGTCAAAGGTCCGCCCGTACAACAATGGATCTCCAGTGTTTTATGGGAACGCTTCGGGGCGAGGCGCGCCGTAAATTTGAACGCCGTGGAACTTTGGCTGGCAGAAACCGCGTCTCTGACACCCAGTTTAATGGTCCAGCGGGCGCATCAACCCGCGCTGATCGATCCGAGTCCTTCTTTCTCTGCTCCTTCTCCATCCTTCTTTAACCTCCGTCACTCATAAGTCATGCTGGGCTTCATGCCTTAAAGGCACAACGGTGAAATAACCAACTGCAGGTGCTGAGATTTCTCTTTCTCTGGAGACTCTATAACTCTGTCCTCTCCTCATCTCTCCCCATCCTTCATATCTCTGCTCCCCCAACGTCACATTCACAAAACAAGAGGAGCTGATCGCTTAAATCGCCCAGTGAAGTCTTGAGTTAGACTGAAAAGTTGCACTTTCTTGGCACTGCCTTTGCAAACCCTCGCTCTGCATCCTGCCTCCATCTGTCTCTCCTTCCCTTGGTCTTTCCCTTTTTCACAGATTCTTTCCTACCCCGTCTCGATCATCCTTTTTTATTCTGCCACTGTCTCCCCGTCTTTGTCCTCCTCCCCCTCCAATTCCAGCAATGGAGGGGGGGGGGGGGCATTCCAGCCAAAGCAGAGGCGACAGAGGCCTTGTGTTGGAAAAGGCCACTTCAACAAGAGCGAGCATTGTTGAGGTTTTAATACAGACGGCAATAAAAGGCAAGTGGGCAAAAGCAGGGTTGTGATTGAAGCGCGGTGATGTTTCTGTGCGGAGGCTGGACGGGGACGATGGCGGCCTTTTCTTCTGCTGTTTGCGCTCATATTTCCATGCGGTTTGCCACTTTGGCATTCCGTGTTTTCAACCAAAACAGAGACTGTTGACTTGAGAAGAGCTGAATGAGATGAAATGTTGGCCATTTAAAAGCTGTTACAGTTGGTAAATATTTTTTATGAAGAAAAATTGTAACTTGCAAAAGTAACAAACTCATGGACTGGAACTGTATTCAGATATTTTACGTGGAATAAAGTTGAACTCGTCTTGTCCTCTAAAACAAACATCAGTCGTGTGTTCAATGAGATGAAATGAGCTTCGTGCTGCTGTAAAATGTATTCTGAAGAAAAGGCCTGCAAACAAACATCAATGTCAGTTTCACTGTTTATGTGTGAATGCTATATTTAGAATATTTTCACCAGTTCACCTTGCAGAGACGGCTTTACAGTCTACGCTCCGCACAGGGAAAAGAAACCAAAATGCTCTCTTCTCTTCCAAGCCACCACACTCCATCGCAAGTTTAGTAAATCTGAACGAACCCTTTAAAAACACAAACAAAGTAATCGCCAATGAATCGATGTGTTCTGTGTTTCTGAGTCTGGTGTCTGTGTAGAGATCACAAACGACAGCTTCAGGTCCGTCCCACAGCAAAGTAGAGAGGTGAAAATATAAGTACAGCGTTCACTGAAACTGATGTGGAGTCTAAAACAGTAAAACACTGACTGAGAGGTCAGCGTGTGCTCAGGAACCTGTGACATCACTGGACGTGGTCTACAGCTGCAGCAAAGCCTCTGACAGCGTTTCTCGTGTTTCATTTCTTTTTGATGAAGCTGGAGCAAAATGTGGAAACTGTGACAGACATTGGATTATTAACGTAAATAAATAGTTTTTATTTTATGTAAAAAATATGCAAACTGGCCAGTAATTACAGAGGTGTGTTGGTGAGAAAACAGTTTAGTTTGATGCATTTTTGAAAAACGTGCTCTTTGATGCAATGAAACGGATCCACAGTTGAGTCACTGTGTGAAGAAACGAGTGAACAGCTGATGACAACATGAGCTTCATCGGCTCAAACGCTGGCAGAGACACTGACATTGTGCAAAACGCAGGTTGGCCTGCGTGTGTGTGTGTGTATGTGTGCGTGTGTAGGTGTGTGTGTGTGTGTGTGTAAGTGTGTGTGTGTGTAGGTGTGTGTGTGTGTGTAGGTGCGTGCGAGTGTGTATGTGTGTATGTGTGCGTGTAGGTGCGTGCGAGTGTGTGTGTGTGCGTGCGAGTGTGTGTGTGTGTGTGTAGGTGCGTGCGAGTGTGTGTGTGTGTGTGTAGGTGTGTGTGTGTGTGTGTATGTGTGTGTGTGTGTAGGTGTGTGTGTGTGTAGATGTGTGTGTGTGTGTGTGTAGGTGTGTGTGTGTGCGTGTAGGTGCGTGCGAGTTTGTGTGTGTGTGTGTATGTGTGCGTGTGTGTAGGTGTGTGTGTGTGTGTGTGTATATGTGTGTGTGTGCGTGCGAGTGTGTGTGTGTGTAGGTGTGTGTGTGTAGGTGTGTGTGTGTGTGTGCGTGTAGGTGCGTGCGAGTGTGTGTGTGTGTGTGTGTGTGTGTAGGTGCGTGCGAGTGTGTGTGTGTGTGTGTGTAGGTGCGTGCGAGTGCGAGTGCGTGTGTGTGTGTGTGTGTGTGTGTGTGTGTGCGCGAGTGTGTGTGTGTGTTTGTTTTGGGATTAACGATTATCCACATAAATTACAGACATCTGTTCCGAGGTGTCATTCTTTAAGTATGCAACCTCATGCCTCTGTGAGAAGTGTTTATGTGTGTGTCTGGAGTCGGGGGGGGGGGGGGGGGCATAATGACCTCATTTCCTGCAGATATATATGCAGGCCCAGCACCGCCACATAAACCTCCAAATAAACCTTCTAAACAACGGCCTGCTACCCTTGAAACACACACAGATCAAACACCCGTAGCTACCATTGACATACACACATTTCATCCGCCATCTACACGCCTGCATACGCTGTTTGCATGAACACAGTTCAGAGTTGTCCTCTCAGCTCCGTCAGTGAACGGAGACAGCTTGACAGAAGTCGTCTTGGTTTCAGCAGCTCTGAAACATGAACTCGACGTTAATGGAAGAGCTCGATGTTTGGTGAATCCATCCGACTCCTTTGCTCCCTCTCGTACATTCTTCTTCCTGACGATGATTCATAACGTTCACAAAGATGTTATTACTCGTACATGTGTCAAAGGTTTTTTATGCCGTCTATTTGTATGAAGCTGCTTTTAAAGGAAATACTACATTATTAATGTCACATGAGCAGTAATCTGTGACTCAATCAACCCGACACTACGAAGTATGTTTATTTACTTATTTGTGTTGTCAAATTGCTTTTTAACGGAAACATAATTAGTGCCACAATAAGAAGGAAGTACCAAACGTTTGTACATCTCAGAGGAAGGACTTTAAGTTATTCCATTGTAATATAGGTGGCAGCGACCTGTCAATCACACTGTAGCCCCGCCCTAAAGCATCCCCTGCTTTATGGTCTGTGTGACTCTAAATGGACCATAATGTACTAAATGAACATCATGCTGTATTGAATAAGACTTGGAACTAGAGATTGAGACATAAACTCATGTTTACAATGTTTACTGAGGGAATAAACAGACTCTGATCCCAGGTGAGACCGTTTAGTTCCACTTTTTAAAAAATCATGACAACGTCTTCAATTTCAGACATTTGTTTCTCCTCGAAGCCTTTTTCTCCATTTCACTGCCTTCTCCTCTGAGCTCATTCTGCCTCCAGAGCCGCACAGCCACCGATAAATATTTCGGGAAAAACACAGTTAACATTTATGAGCGCAATGCTTCTCAATCGTTGTATCTGCTTTGTCTGTTTAACTTTATGTATTTCTCCTTTCCTCAGATGTGTTTTTATTACCCATTCATCCATTTACCTCCTCCTCCTCAGTCTCTGCCCTTTTCCTTTCATAAGCTCGTTCTTCCTCGTGTCATTAAATGTAACGTTATCTTGCAGCAGGTGTTCAGAGGTCCAGACGAGAGGTGGCACTGCTGTTTGAAGGCTTCCCGAGAAAACGCTTCGGCCACGAGAGCCGATGAATTCAACCGAAGGAGGATGCTGTTAAATCCATGTGACGTGAGTCAGTGAGGTGAACGTTCACAACATGCAACTTTTAACTGGTCACGAAAAACAGTTTCATGCTGATCGTCTGTCGGACCTTCATCAACAAATATGGTTCTTAATGCTCGTTATCGGGTCAGATTCAATACGAAACTCCTTCAGCTCAGACTCCAGCAGAGACCGGTCCACCGTGGCCAGACCCAGATCCTCCAGCAGAGACCGGTCCACCGTGGACAGACCCAGATCCTCCAGCAGAGACCGGTCCACCGTGGACAGACCCAGATCCTCCAGCAGAGACCGGTCCACCGTGGACAGACCCAGATCCTCCAGCAGAGACCGGTCCACCGCGGACAGACCCAGATCCTCCAGCAGAGACCGGTCCACCGTGAACAGACACAGATCCTCCAGCAGAGACCGGTCCACCGTGGACAGAACCAGATCCTCCAGCAGAGACCGGGCCACCGTGGACAGACCCAGACACCAGACACCGACATCACGCTGCTGGAGACCCAGGACGTATTTCCGGACCCGCTGGAGGGAAGGGAGGCACGGGAGAACCAGAACCAGAACCAGGACTGAGAGGAGCAGACTGTCGGACCTGCTGCAGTAACATGAGAGGTGTCCTAAAGGGAGTCTGGTGCTCAGAGACACGACCACTTGAGTCCACGTGGACCAACAGAACCAACACAACATGAAAGTTCCTCGTAGTAACTTCAGATAAAAACATAAAACTCCAAGCAGTGACAAAACCAAACCAACTTTTTTCGCCATTTTCATTCAGTTCTTCAGGAATAAAGAGTTTTTCAGTTCAGCGAAGCTACGTTGTATCTCTTGCTGCCACATGGGGCTACTTAAGTGAGGTCATTTGAAGAAAAATATGATTTTAATAATTAAGAATAAACAACTTCATATGTATTTGTTTGCTGGCTCAGCATGTTGCAGAACAGCAGCTGAGCCGTTGTGGTTGCATCATTTATTCATGCAGGTTTGGTAAAGAAGACGTGGAGCTGTGCATCTTTAGAGGAGTGCTGCTCGTCTGTGTGTCCAGAGAGCCGGACGTTACGGACGGTAACAGAGCAGGATAACAGCCTTCATTATGAATGAAGTCCATGCTGCATCATTCTGAACGGACATAACTGGTTATTGCCCTCGCTGCTCCCAATGCTGACATTGCCTTCACCGCTCATAACTCCTCTGCACAAGAGTGACATTCAAAGTTATGGTGATGATTCAGGGCGTCTTATGTTCTGATAGGACGTTAGAAAAGAATACTGAGGGACGAACAAAGATGTTAAATAACATGCGTAAACCCTGACATGATGTGAGTTTGTCCAGTCAGAATATCTTGACCTGTGAGCGTTACTGAGCAGTGCTCTGCCGTTAACAGCAACGTGATGAATCTCACCAATCTCAGGGACCACAAATCAGTTCAGACAAATAACTGAGACGATAAAACGTTGATGAACGATTGAAGAGAAGGCCACTGACACGACAGAGGAATAAAATAACGAAATATATATCACCATGAAGCACCGACCCGTTGATTACTAACATTACGATCGCTCTTATTGTCATCACAAAGTCTATTTTGGATGTTTTCTTGCTGGTCTGAATGAAGACGTGTTATGGAAGTAAAATCGCGTTAAATCTGACAGTTGACCAGTGCGTGACAACCATATTGTCTGAGGCGAGTCGCCGTGACTCATAAAGACATAATTACAGAAACACCCAGAGAGCGAGACGTCATTAAAACAGCACCGGGTCTCCTGTGGAGGAAACTCTTATCCGCCGCTCGCGTCCCATTAATGGAACCCACAGCAGGCGTGTGCACGCCTCACATGCAACACTGGATTGAAGCACCGCAAAATATCCACCGTGGCAACCGGCCGTCGCTAACATTAAGCCCAGACCATCCAATTATCCAATTATGCTGAACAGCTTGCCTCCTTTAATTAGTGCCTGTGAGGCTGTTTATTCAAGCTTTTGATGAAAAAAAACGTGTAGTTAGTGTAACAAGAACGTGATCCTCAAAATATTAAAGAACATCGAACAATAAAATGAGCTCCAACGCTTTCCAACCAGAGGCGAGAATATTACGACGAGAGGAAACACGATAATACGTTTTAATACATTACGACTAATATGGGAACTTTGATCTTTAAAATCAAAGTCAATCAGTAAATCATCAATAAAAGATGTCCAGCAATTATTAAGTATTCTAATACTTGACCTTGAAAGTCAATATGAAATGCTCCACGTTGTGTGAATGTATTGCTTGTAACTATAATTATACAGCGCTAGCAGCAGATTTTAAATTACCGTGTGTGAAAAACATCCATAACAGTCTCCAACTCTCTGTCTGGAAAATCAAACAGTATTTTAGCTTGCTCTGAATGTCTAAGATTCATGCAACTCATTTAACATCAAAGCAGCCAGAAAGTGACCCGGATGAGGCGTTCACTGGAGCGCACATCAAAGATTACAGTCGTAATAATTCGCCCTCTCTAAAGCAAGCGGCGTGAAAGCAGGTTTACTCGTTCTGATTGTGATGGGCTGTGATCAAAGCAACACACTGTGGTGGACCTCCTGGAGTCTGGCTCTGATACGGCCGGTAAGCGGGTCCCCTGCATTCACGTGCATGTTTTTGTGTTTCAGTTATTATTAATAAACGACAAATATCCATCCAAAAGGATCACCAAGACTGTAGAAATACAGAGGTGATGAGAGCCTTTGTCTTCTCCACGATAGCTACACAACACCATCGCTGCTCCACAATGACTCAAGAGGGCTTTAACATCTGCCCCTCGTGTGGTTACGGTGGTTTGGTTTCGGAAACTGAAACTCCCAGATTAAAGTTAAAGTAAAGTCTCGACACCGCACGTAAGGATGTGCTTCGCCTCGGCAGACACCTGTTAGCCTGCATGTGCTGGACCAGGAGTGTGTCTGGAGAGTCTGTGCCCCCCTGGTTCAGCTCGGAGAGAGTGAGACACCCAGCAGCATCCAAACGCATCGTTAGAGGAGTTCATGGCCTTTTGTTTTCAGGCAGGGAGTTGAATGTGTCCGGCTTATGCAATAAATCCAGTTAAAGTTCAGCTTGGCTCTTTTGAATCGGCAGCAGTTTGCATTCTCCCCATGGAACAAAGAAAAAAACAGCTTATATTTTAGACTTGGATAGTGCACACGTCACGTAAATGACAAGAAACGTAAAAATATTATTACAGAGTGGTTTCAACACGACGGCCCGCTGAGCATTCCCATTATTTGTAACTTGAAAAACTAGTAATGCGGGTCGATTTGGAGAAATATTCCACCCTAACTATCTTTTTGTCAGACTCACTCATCCCAATCCATATCAGTGGAGCACAGAGTCTTTACTTTTTAGCGAATGCAACTCATCCAGAACACTACACCCCATCTGTCTTCCATCTCCTTGAATTCTCCAGCGTCCCCCCCCCCCCCACACACACACACACACACACACACACACAC
This sequence comes from Melanostigma gelatinosum, assembly GCF_949748355.1. NCBI lineage: Eukaryota > Metazoa > Chordata > Actinopteri > Perciformes > Zoarcidae > Melanostigma > Melanostigma gelatinosum. The sequence continues at coordinate 1,603,257 of NC_136636.1, forward strand.
ACACACACACACACACACACACACACACACACACACACACACACACACACACACACACACACACACACACACACACACACACACACACACACACACACACGTCCGTCCGCTGGCTGCTCCTATCGAACTCTGCTGCTGATGTACGAGGCTGCTAATGGAGCAGCACACCGGGGCCTCCAGGCATTAGTCCGGCCCCATACCGGGGCCGTGCTCTGAATTCAAACACCGCTGGCCACTTAACTCAACCTTTCTGCAGCCTGGTTATCGTCGGGCAGTCGCCACGTCCACACTCTTCCTCCTACGTATTATGAATGAAGTGGTTGGGCGGTGTGGGTTAAACATTGGGTGAAACATATTTCAGAATAATAATAAAATAACAGCAGCACTGTTATTTCACAGTCCCGTGCAGCTACGTCAACTCAGCGCAGCCCCAACATCCAGTTTAATAATCATTGAAAGCATCGCACTTGACTCCATCTTCCCCTGCTGTTTGTGCTTCCTGATAACCGGATACAGCTGACACGTTACATTAGCCGGTTAGCTTCCCAGCAGAGAGTGACAGACTAAACAAAGTAGAATCCGTGCGGTCGACTCCCGCGGCTCCACTTCCTTCAGCCAGAGATAACAAGGTGGCCACAAACAGAAAAGAACACCTAAGTGTGCAAATCAGTTTTTCAGTCTGCATGTAAATGTGATGACAAGATTTACTAAGAGATGACCAGAGCTAGCGACCAGCAGCTAATTACCTGGAGCTAACTACCTGCAGATAGCGACCTGGAGCTAATTACCTGGAGCTAGCGACTTGCAGCTAGCGACCTGGAGCTAATTACCTGGAGCTAGCGACCTGCAGCTAGCAACCTGGAGCTAGCGACCTGCAGCTAATTACCTGCAGCTAGCGACCTGGAGCTAATTACCTGGAGCTAGCGACCTGTAGCTAGCAACCTGGAGCTAGCGACCTGCAGCTAATTACCTGGAGCTAGCGACCTGCAGCTAGTGACCTGGAGCTAATTACCTGGAGCTAACTACCTGCAGCTAGCGACCTGGAGCTAATCACCTGGAGCTAGTGACTTGCAGCTAGCGACCTGGAGCTAATTACCTGGCGCTAGCGACCTGCAGCTAGCGACCTGCAGCTAATTACCTGGAGCTAGCGACCTGGAGCTAATTACCTGGAGCTAGCGACCTGGAGCTAATTACCTGGATGTAAAGCCGATTATAAAGCAGATTATAATACATTATTAAAACTACTAATGACCAATTTGTTTTAATCAAAAACAAATATTCTAATGAAAATACATTTTATTTCCTTATAATTGACATTTGTGAGTATTTATGAACAACGCTACTATAGACGACAAGGCAACAGGAAAATCATTTTTGGATGCTGGTGAAAAAAGCTGAATGTAGTATGACACTTACATTTGTGTTCTATTGTTTTTTTTGTTATTCTGTTGTAATCTTTGATCAAAATCTGGCTCAATAATTTCCTCCTGGATGAATAAAGGTACCGGTATATCTTATTTTTATGGCATCAAATGGGTTTAAATTTGTCAGATTATACAATTGTATTGAATTTAAGCAATGAAAACGCTTTATTTCCGTTTTATTTTCTCTTTTGTATATTTACGATCGCTCCTCAATAAAGCAAAACTATTTTCAATCAGATCACTTGACTTATCAAAGGAATATTCAGTAGAATACTAAAATAAATCGATTAGCAGCCGCCCAACACTTTACCAGCTGATCACACAGTCTGTTATGCACAGAACACATCACAGTCCACACACTGGGCAGTGTGCACACAGTATGTTACAGTTTGGAGACATCTTCTCTCTTGACGTTCATCCGTGCGGCTCATCATCAGCTTTCTGTTTGGTTTATCTTGTATTCGTCCTCGCTGCTCGCTCCCACACATCTACCCTCCACCGTTAACGTGTCCTTTTGATTGGTTTGTGTCGTTTTGTAATCATCAGTCCTCTTCTACTTCTGACACCACTGATAAATGACTCATCTATGACTCATCTTTGTCAATTGAATGAAGGCTAATAATCAGTTAAGTCCTCCTTTGTTTTCTGTGCCCTCGTCTGTATCAAAACACCTCCCATAAGTCATATTATGTCACATCCCCCTGTGAGTCATGGTCCTCTCTCTCATATTTTCCTCCTCTATGTGATGAAGTACAAAATGAAATCCCTCAATCCCTCCAGGTATCTGCAGCATTCTGGCCTTGGCACATTTAGTTGCTTCTTATTGATGTTTTAGTAGCTGTAACTGAATGTGATGTTATATTCTATTCTAATCCACATATTTGCACATCTGTTGGTGATACATTTCACGTGCAAATCTGTATTGTACAATTACAATAAAAGCTGAACCTTGAAAAGAAAAAATGTATTTCTTCAGTGGCTTAAATTTGCAATCAGTACTGATTGGTCATCCACATAAAAGGTACCTTTGATAAAGTAGTACATATTTTAACCCAAACCATAATGTTAGTGGTGCTGCTCACGTTACTAGGCAAGGCAAGCAAAGTTTATTTGTATAGCACATTTCAACAACAAGGTAATTCAAAGTGCTTCACATAAAACCATTAAAAGCATCAAAACACAAGGCAAAAGAAAAGATTTCAAAAACAATTAAAAAACAGTTTGAGGAATAAAATGCAGTAGTAAAATGCAGAAATGCAGGAAATTGATTAATATATTAATTGAATGTGGTTCAATTAAAGGCAGCAGCAAACAGAAAAGTCTTCAATCTTGCTTTAAATGAGCTGAGGGTCTCAGCAGACCTGCAGCTTTCTGGGACTTTGTTCCAGAAATGTGGAGCAGAAAAACTGAACGCTGCTTCTCCATGTTTAGTTCTGACTCTGGGAACAGAAAGTAGACCGGTCCCAGACGACCTGAGGGGTCGGGATGGTTCATAAGGTAGCAGCAGATCAGAGATGTATTTTGGTCCCAAACCATTCAGTGCTTTGTAAACCAACAGCAGGATTTTAAAGTCAATTCTTTGTTGGACAGGAAGCCAGTGCAAAGACATCAGAACTGGAGTGATGTGATCCACCCTCCTGGTCTTAGTGAGGACTCGAGCTGCAGTGTTCTGACGGACTTTTTACAGAGACCTGTAAACACGCCGTTACAGTAGTCCAGTCTGCTGAAGATAAATGCATGGACAAGTTTTTCCAAATCCTGTTGAGACATAAGTCCTCTAATCCTTGATATATTCTTCAGGTGATAGGAGGCTGATTTTGTAATTGTCTTGATATGGCTGTTCAGGTTGAGGTCTGAATCCATAACTACACCTAGATTTCTGGCTTGGTTTGTGGGTTTTAACATCAGTGACTGAAGCTGAGCGGTGATTTTCAATTGTTCGTCCTTGGTACCAAAAACAAGTACTTCTGTTTTATCTTTGTTTAATTGAAGAAAATTCTGGCACATCCAGTTGTTGGTTTGTTCAATGCAGTTACCCAGCCCTTGTATGGGATTATAGTCCCCTGGTGACATAGTTATGTAGATTTGTGTGTCGTCTGCATAATTAGGATAACACACTTTGTTGCTTTCCATAATCTGAGCTAGTGGAAGCATGTAGATGTTGAACAGAAGAGGCCCCAGTATTGAACCTTGGGGAACACCACATGTCATTTTAGTCAGCTCTGATGTGTAATCAGCTACAGACACAAAGTATTCTCGGCCCTTCAAGTAGGATTCAAACCAGTTAAGTGATAACACTAAGACTGAACTTCTGCCATTGTCTATGTTTAAGTGGATGTCGTTAAAAACCTTAACAAGAGCAGTTTCAGTGCTGTGGTGCTGTCGAAAGCCTGACTGGAAAACATCAAAGCAGTTATTCACGGCCAAGAAGTCGGTCAGCTGTTGGAAAACCGCTTTTTCAATTATTTTTACTTAAAAAAACCTTGGCTTGGACATTTGTGTGCAAGGAGATTGCATTCTGAAAGAAAACACAGAAATGATCAGAGAGTGCAACATCAGTCACAGCAACCTTGGAAATGTTTACACCTTTGGTGATGACTAGCTCTCCTCCTGTTGGTTAGCCGTCAGCGATGCTGCTAACGTTACTAGCTCTCCTCCTGTTGGTTAGCCGTTAGCGGTGATGCTAACGTTACTAGCTCTCCTCCTGTTGGTTAGCCGTCAGCGATGCTGCTAACGTTACTAGCTCTCCTCCTGTTGGTTAGCCGTTAGCGGTGCTGCTAACGTTACTAGCTCTCCTCCTGTTGGTTAGCCGTCAGCGATGCTGCTAACGTTACTAGCTCTCCTCCTGTTGGTTAGCCGTTAGCGGTGATGCTAACGTTACTAGCTCTCCTCCTGTTGGTTTGCTATTAGCGGTGCTGCTAACATTACTAGCTCTCCTCCTGTTGGTTAGCTATTAGCGGTGATGCTAACGTTACTAGCTCTCCTCCTGTTGGTTTAAACACTGATTGGTTGTTTATTGGAGGATAACGATCGTCAGTTAAACTTTATTTACACTGTGATGGTTAACGTTAAACTGTGTCATTAATCTGAGGTTCACATGCGTGAAGAACCGTGAGGGGGATCAGTACGGATCACGGATCCACAACGATCCCTTACACCACCCAGTGACGTGGTAATGTGAGAGGGACCACTTATGTTTCACAGCAATTTGACGCACAAAAAGCCTAAAATGTGTATTGACGACATGCTGCTGTCGTGCTATTCATACGTCTTCACATGAGATCAAGTTGGATTAAGATGTAAGATCAGAGAACTCTTTTAGGTGTAGTTCTAAATGGCAGTTAAAAAACAAAGATGGTGTCAGTTCATTTGAAGGAGTTGTCGGTTTCAGAGCCTCCTACCACCTCACCGTTAACACCAACATGTCTGATCAAACTCCATGGGGATCCTGTCCACGTCCTGTCGTTGTGTAGGTTTATACTTCATCTTGCTTAAATCTGTCTTTTCTTTTTTGAAACACAAGTCTTCTTTGAAGCCAAGACAAGAGTTGCGCATTGATCTCTGCTGGATCATACATGTGCCTCAGGCGGCATGTTTTGTAAGACCCTCCTGATATCAGGTGAAATCCTGAAACAGGAAGATCACAGACAGATTCATCAACAAACCACGAGTGAGTGGAGGAATCGATTTTCAAATAAATCATACATCAAACCGCATGAAAATGGTTTGAGAGTACAAGGGATTTTTTTTTTTTTGTCTGGGAGCAGGGTGATCGGTACAAATGACAAGCAAGGGGGCAAAGAGACAGAAAGAGAGACGGAGAACACAAATTGGAGAGATTTACGTTTACAAGGGACCTTTATAGAAAGATGTGATCGTTACAGACGAGGAGAGAAGCGAGAAAAAGAGAGCGGGGGAAGAAACACAAGGAAGCATCGAGTGTATCAGCTCGTCGGCTGAATGCAGATTTTCAGAGCTGGGCCCTCGCTCGACGCCCACAGTCAGTTCCCCTCCTTGTCTCCTTGAATTGTCTTTAACAAGGCGGTGGACGGACAAATAAGACGGAACGCTCCGACGCAGGAAATTACTGCAAACAGCAACAAATCTAATATTCATTTCACACCTCCACTCTAATTTCAGGCACATTACAATCAATAGGCAGGTACTCTGCCAGCTCCTGCTCTGTCCTCTGCCTCGTGCTCTTACACTGCTGCAGACTAATAGAATAACATGCAAATAATAACAGGAAAAGATAATGAGAGTGCAATTTTAATACCTCGATTACGATGCAATTGTGAAGTTTGTCTGCGGCAGCGATCGTGATGTCGGAAAGAATTTACAAAAGCCAAATTACACATTGCAAAAACACAAAACACATAGCCAGTTCTATGTAAGCCAAACATTTTGGAGTTTAGTCGAGCGCTTTTGGCAACCAAAGGGAGGAAGGAGATGAAATGTACGAGGCAAGGACGGAGGCGAGATAAAGAAAGGTGAGCAGAGGGAGCGGAGACAGGAGAGGGCAGGTGTGAAATACTACCATTCTTTCCACTGTGTGTGGTGGAAGGGATAGCTGAGGTAAGGGCGAGACTATGTGATGGATAGACGAGTTGAGCAGCGAATGGATGTGCGCAAGGAGCAGAGCGGGGGAGGGAGGGGAGAAAAGGTGAAGTTAGGTGAGAGGCGGAGGAGAACGAGAGGTGAGATTGGCAAAGACAGCGGAGATGAGATATGAGACGGGGGGGGGGGGGAGGTCAGAGGAGAGGAAAGAAATCAAGCAGCGGTGGAGAATAACTAATTACATTCACTAACAACACAGTCACCAGACAAAATGTTGGCATTGTACGTTTCTGCAAACCACAGGATACGCTGAATGTCGACGCCTCCGAACCAAAAATAATGTTTCATATCAGCCTCGTATCACGCTGCAACAACGTGACGTCACAACGTAGCGGGACGACGTAGCGCGACGACGTAGCGCGACGACGTAGCGCGACGACGTAGCGCGACGACGTAGCGCAACGACGTAGCGCAACGACGTAGCGCAACGACGTAGCGCAACATAAATACATACCAATTCGTAGCAGGCATAACAACATTGCATAACAGCATTTCACATGGGACACAAGCATCGGCCTCCTGCATTTATTCGACTTAACGTTTATTTCATGCTACTGTATGCCTCTATTTAAGATAAGAAGATAAGATGGAGAAAGGTACTGCAGGCCAACTCACTCTCTCTCTCTCTCTCTCACACACACACACACACACACACACACACACACACACACACACACACACGCTCACCCACTCCCACTTACAACACAAAGCGAGGCCGTAGAGTTGTTGACCTTTTAACTTGATTTTTCACCGTAATACAAATGCTCGGCGAGCCATCGAGAGCCTTTTGAACAGGAGCAGCTTGAGACATCGGCGGGATGTCTGTGTTCGATACGTGCCCGAGTGGCTGACCTTTCCCTAATGGGCCGGGCTGCTAATGCAGCGACGGCGCGCACTCGGACTCTGCGGCGTTCGGCAGAAGTTCAGCATCGCTGAAAAGGGGGAAGGCCGAGAGCGCCGCAGGAGGGAACGGCAGAGTATCAGCTCTCTTTTGTTCCTGAGTCCTTTCTCGTTCACGTATTTGATTTTTTGTTTTGTTTCTGTTCCGTTTGTCCTTTGCTGTTTTGTTGTGCGATAGTGTAAATAACAGATATGTCACTTTCTTTCCCATTTTTTTTCGCTTCTGTCTCTTTGTGTGAATATTTTACACTCGTGAAGATCAAACGCGGCCCCTGCAGACACAATCACCATCACCTGACATCCAGAACATATCAAAGAAAAAACACTGACTTCATGTCGAACCCCCGACCTTCAGCTCTATGCTTTGGCCCTTCATCTGTTTTTTACAGTTAGAGGTGAAGCATTTATTTATTTATCTCTTCTTATTCCTGAGGACATTGCTGACCTTCCCTCTGTAAGAAGAGGTGTGTGTGTGTGTGTGTGTGTGTGTGCGCACACAGGTCGGTACCGTTATATATTTATTTTTATATTATTTGAAGTCTTTGTATCACTCTGTAGCTTCCCAGTGGTGTTTCTTCAGGTAAATGGACTGTACTTGTATTTCTCTTTTCTCGTCTTCCGACCACTCAAAGTACTTCAACACTACATGTCATCATTCACCCATTCACACCCTGACGGCAGGTTCTATCATGCAAGGTGCCCATCAGGACTCCAACTATCCATTCATACACCGCAGCCTGGCGGAGTGTCTTGCCCAAAGGACCACCATGGACCAGTGGAGCCGGAGATCGAACCGCCGATCCTCTGATTGAAGGACGACCCTGCTCTACCACTGAGCCACTAAATTGTCTTTAAAAACATTTTATTATATTTCATGATGACGTTGCTTCACACACACATAAATATATATATTTATACAAACTAACTAACCGATGGAGGCTGTGGCCGGCAGACCACCAACTCCTGTTCTGTGAGGTAAAATGACAGTTTTTGTTAATTGAGTCTGATACATCACATTGATGAGAACGGAGCGGACGAACATCGTGAAAACAAGACGACAACATGAAGCCTCTGGTCTCGGCTGTCGAGGACGAGAACGGCTGAACAAAGCACAACGTGAGCAACTAAGTGATATATTTATATATGAAAAGGTAGAGAACAGAAACAAACAGCTGACTGTCAAACTAAAGAACAACAACAACAATAATACAACAATAACTGAAATAATAAAGATATATTGAGAAAAATGAGACATCAGGAGGACAGGTGCAGCTTTAAGGCTTTAAAACATCAACACCATGAATATATTTATGATCTTTATCTCTAACTGCTCTGTTCCACTGTCACACACACCTTCATTGGTAAGATATTCACTTTATCAAAAGTGCCAATGAATGGAAACATCCTCTCAGTGAAAGTGTGTGTGAAGGTGTGTATGTGTGTGTTAGTATCAGGATCAGAGAACGACAGCTTTCCTCTGTTCCAGTCCAGATTCACTCTGATCCTCTGGAGCTTCTTCTGCACTAAGAGATCAGTGTCTGGAGCTGATGGTGAACATGCAAAGTATTTATCTTTATAGAACACTATTATCCATAATCCAGACCCTATGCGTCCCTTCCTCTGGACAGACTCTGCTAACACACCCAGTAACCAGACTGTACTGTCTCCTACCTCAACATCCCAGCTGTGAGTCCCTGAGTTAAATCCCTCAGAGCCCAGAACAGAGAAGTATTTATCAATCCTCTCTGGATTATCAGGAAGCTGCTGTCTCTCTCCTACTCTCACACTGGTCAGATCTTCAGACAGGATGAGTCTTGGACCAGCAGTGTTTGGGTCCAGAATCACAGGAGTGTAGGAGACCATGTCCTTCATCTTGTTCCAGATGTTGAAGGCCAGGTTGCCCAGGTGTTTGGCCTCGTCTATCAGAGCTCCTGAGAGCAGCTGTGGATCCTCCAGCAGGGGGCGCTGCTGGACTCTTTCCACTGCAGCCTTGTAGTTGTTGAGGAATGAGACGTCTTCAGCTCTCAGCTCGTCCTCTGTGGCTCTGACTGTGTCTGAAAGAGCTGCTATCTCTCTGCTCAGAGCCTCCATCTTCTCCTTCATCATCTGACTCTTCTGCTCCTCTTCCTCCCTCAGTGCAGCCATCCTGGCCTCCTCTTCCTCCTCTAGAAACTGGTGAAGCTTCTTAAACTGATCCTTAATCTGCCTCTCTGTGCGTCGGGCCTGGACCTTCATGTGTTCTGCTGTTTGATCAGACTTCACTTTAACTTCTTCATAAACCTTTAACTTCTCCTTTAAGGGCTCCAGGGATTTCTGGATCTCCTCTTTGAGATCCTCTGCAGCTTCATCGATGGGTCTGAATCTGTGGTTGTTGTGTGTTTTTGATTCTCTGCAGACGAGACACACTGGCTGCTGATGGTCCAGACAGAAGAGTTTGAGTTTCTCAGAGTGCAGACTGCAGAGAGGCTCTGAAGCTCTCTGATCTCTCTCCAGTAAGAAGGACTCACACAGGTTCTTTAACACCAGGTTACAAGGTGGTTGTTTCCTAGAAGATCTTGTCTGACAAACTGGACACTCCCGAGTTGGTTTCTCTCTCCACCAGCTCTTCAGACAGTCTTTACAGAAGCTGTGGCTACATGACAGAAGAACAGGATCTCTAAAGACTTCACGACAGACCGGACAGCAGAGATCCTCCTCTGATCTGGAAGCCATTTAGTCTGTGAGTGAAGCTGAAAACACAGAAAGGACATCAGTCATGGCTCCCCTCCCTCCTCTACTAACTTCACTGTTTTTAGTCAAACTCACATTCAGTGTGTGGAGCGTCAGCAGGTTGAAGCAGCAGTGTTGTAGTTTTCCTCTTTTCTCTCCTGGAGCTGAACTCACTCAGAGGAAGTTGTTCGTTTGTTCTGAAGGTGAATCTGATCGTCTGTTTTCAGGCTGCGTGTCTCTCTTTAGTGAGGGAGGAAGGCAAACTGTTTCCTGCTTTGTCTCAGGTGAGTCAGGTGAGGGGTGGAGCTTTGTCACGCCTCCTCTGAAGAATGTTGTTGCTTCACATGTAACACTGAGGTGTGTCTCAGTCCAAAGTACTGACTCATTGCTGGATCTGTGGACTGAGAGTGCAGCAGGCTGATGTAACAGTTATCTTTGTGTTCAAAGGAGTCTGAACGTCAGTAGAATGCAGTGGAGGAGTTCAATATAATTCAGTAACCTGCTGAGAGTATTCTTTGAATGAGGAACCATGGAACATCAAGGGAAAGGAGTAAGGTGGAGTATTGTTGAAGGGGAGTATGTGCAGTAAGGAGTGATGTGTAGCACCCCAACACTCTATAGAGAGCAGAGCTACACTGGAGTGATGGGTGTAGTTACCACCAAGGTTTACCTGAGTTTGGTGACTTCATATTACCCTCCGAATAACAAAGAAAGTGTCAAACTTAGCAACAATTAAATAACTGACCACAGACAGCTGATTGTCACAGACTGACTATATCATTTACGCTGACGTCGTTTTTGCCCGTTCTGTGTTCATGTATGTTTGTTTGCCTTAGAATGTCGTGCACATTTTAGCATTAACACATTAACATTAAACGACAATTGACAATTTGGGTATTGCACAGACATCGTACATTTTTGTCAACTATTTTTTTCTGTTTCATTTCGTCCGGATATGATATTTATTTTCACATTCAAATTCCAATGTCTGAGTATTCCTAAGAATTTTAAGTGCATTGCTCTTTGCAAGGTGTGACCACGGGCCACGAGAAGGCCCGGGTTGGGTTTTTCTATTTACCGTGCACTGCACCTTTAATACCGGCTCAAACCACTCAAAAGCCCACAGATGATCTTTTTAGGGTACATGTGGCGGTGAATGAGTTACGGAGACCAAGGATTACCCCAAGATTAAAACATTTATTACGACAAACTATTTAATGTTAAGACAATTAAAAAAAGGTATATATCTAATATACCTGTGACATTGGTTATAATAAAAGGCAGAACCATGTAAAACAAAACCAAGCAACGCAAAACCATGAAAAACAAAACGAAGCAAAACAAAACCATGAAGGCAAATAAATTGATAAGTTAAACAAAACAGCAGTGGCGGTCAACGTCTCCTGCCTGCTCACTGCACAACACCCATCTGGAGGGCTTGACGGGGAAGTGGGAGTCTCTTTGGAGCTGGACCTAAAGTAAAATAAGACGAGGGTGAAACCCACGGCAAATATGTCTCACTTACAAAGCTAAAGTTCACACCTACCGAGAGCCTGGAGGTCAGAGAGAGGGAAAGACGCAGCTCATGGTATGGCTATTTATGGTGGAACAAACTAATTGGGAACCAGGAAGTGGGAGGGGCTAAGGCATACCCAGCTCCACAGTAGCCCAGGAGGGACATTTCGTTGCCGGCTACAAAGGGTATACCTGCATTATAACGCTATTGTATTATTATCACATCAGTGGCATTCAAATGTTCTGAAAATTACATTAATATAGTCTATTGCAATTCTTTTTGGTACAATTTATTGTCCAACTAAAATAATTATCGTGACAGGCCGAACTGACACGATTGCATCTCTCAAAGCTGCCAGACTACCAGACTCTACTGTCAAAAACAGTTATTTTACCTTTTAGACCACGGAGCTATTTCCAAACTGAGAACAGTGAACCTAGACCTCATAATCTTATTGATCACTGCATTTTGCTAACAGCTGAGTTTTCATTTGATAGACCACTGTTGAGTACATTGCCATTCTACTTCCACTGAATACTTCAACAATACCTTCTATACCTTTGCTACCTCGATAATTCATTCACACACATGCTTTACTCTTTCGTCTCTTCTTTAAACATCGGTTGTCGCTGCTGTGCCACGGCACATATTTCTACAAGTCTTGGGTTCTGTCACAGTCATGTTATCACGCTGACTTCCTAATCCAACCGCACTCCCACCAGATGAGCAGGTGTGGTAATTGAAATGGCAACAGGAGCCGGAGAGTAACATGATTCATATTAAGTGTGAAAAAAGATCAACACATTTCTGCACCTGTCAAAGATCTCTCTCTGGCTGCACCTCGCCAACATTGCATATGAATCCGATGGTGTTCGTACACCTTCATGAGTCTCAACTGTATATTTATATTTCTCTGGCATTTTCACTGACATTTCAAAACCAAATGTAATCAAACATTTATGTGGATGAGGCCGTTTCATTTTGAATCTGTTATCTGTTGGAAAATGAAAAGTCTTGAAAATCATCGAGACATTTGTTGACAAAATACACACGACCAGAAAAAGCGGTTCGAGGTGAGAGCAGCCGGTTCGATTCCCAAATCATACAAACAAAATGTCACACTGAGCCAATCAGACTGAACCATGACCATGTTTACCTCAAGGTGTCAGAGCTTCTCTGGGATTTGTTTAAATAGCCGGCCGGCTGCCGCGTGCCTTTTAGCGTGAGCGGTTAGCTAACGGCCGCCGCTCTACACGGCTCTCATACGGCGGTTTGACCTCATAACGCCGCCGTCATCATGGAAGCGTAGCACCTCGTCCTCCGGTTCCCCCTCAGGTAAACACGGTTGTTGTTGTTTGCTGCAAGCTGCCGACTCAGCCTTTGAGTTCAGTTTGTTTTGCACATTAGGGGGAAGAAAGCTATTTCCAATGTGTTTTAACAATTAGAAAATATACAATTGGACAGATTTATTAGTTCATGCTGCTTCATGGTTGTTCAGATAATGTCCTCTTCAATGTCTCTGGTATCTCATCAAAACATGAGCGGGCCTGTATTTCATAGTGGCACAACGGGTCAAAAAGCAGTTTGTTCGTCATTGAACGGTAGATATGCTCAGAATATCATATTCAGCTCCTTTAAAATAGCTTTAACAAACCAAATACATAGATAGATGGATATGACACAAGATACCTTTACTTTGAATATACATGTAACATAAAATATAATTAGGGATTTAAAATCCATATTTGATCTAGAAATTCTTTATTCTTCATAACTTGGAGTTATCTTCAGTTTCTAAATAGATTGTCTTCTTTCCCTCAGAGACAAGTTGAGTTATTTTCTTCTGGTGGTGAATAAGATTCATTTCAACAAAGTTTTCCATATTAATAACCAGCCGCGTGGGCTCGTTAGGTGTCTGAAGCAATCCTTTCTCATCCCGTTGACCTTTTGCCGTTGCTCTTTTGTTCCTCCCCCGAAACATGAACGTGTTCATTCTCCCGTCTCATCTTTATTACAGAGAGTGTTGTCACTAACCAGACACAATATGAATCCCAGCGCTGCCTTTACGTTGCTCTAATTAGGGACTTTTCACGCTGCTCAAGTTCTGACCCCCTGAGCAAAATGCCAGATTACCCCCGGGACAAGTTGTCCTTTAGCGTTGGGATATTTAACTGTGATTGATTTGAACGGGAGCGTGCCTCGGTCCTCTACTGCGCTGCGTAGATGCTTATTTTAAATGAAGCGGCGGGAGGTCCTCCGTGTCTACTCACATTCACTTTGTCTTTCAAATTGCCTCCTAAAAGCTGCTCGTTCTTCTCCTCGGAAACTTCCCGCTCACTCAGAGGTCCACTTTGGTAATCACCACCCCATCGAGGCTGTTTATAGAAGTTAGGAAACAATTTGTTTTAATCAGAGTGAAGAACCTCTTTCATAGAAAATAGACAGCATTTCTCCTGTTCATGGTTCAACGGATCCTTTCTGCTTTAATTACATTTCTGTAATGACTAATGTGCAAACGCTCCAAAATAATTGCCTTATTCATTGTCAGCTGTGTTTAGTCTTAAGAGGAATATTCAGATGATTCTTTCTGATCTCTGTGATGACCGGGACTACAGGAAAGTAACGTCTCTTTTGAAAAACTGGACGTTGGAGATTTACACGTCCAGATTACTGGAGTCTCAGCTGGTTGCCTGGTAACTGCTCAGACCGAAAAACAGTCCGGCACATGACGCCTTTAAAAAAGAAAACAAGACATAAGGAGTTGATGAAGGAGCTTTAGAGGTGGTGGGTTATTTTAACTGTTGGGCAGAGCCAGGCTAGCTGTTTCCCTCTCTTTCCAGTGTTTGTGCTAAGCTAAGTCTTTTGAATTTTGATATGATGTTGCATACAATATGTATTGCTCTGTATAAACACATTGGTCTTGAAGTTTTTTTGTATCTATTGTCTGTTTTTATATTTTACTCCGCACTGTTTGTGTCCTAAATAACATATTTTCTAAAGCTATTGTTATTGTCATCATTATTCTAATTTATGTTGTTATAATTGTCATTGTCATTATCATTATTATGTCCGTTATCGACCAGAGCATCGCAGGCGTCCCGACACACCGGTCCGTGTCGCAGCGTCGCTCCCTCTCACTCCTCCGCTGTTTGAGTTAAGATGAGGTCTCACAGCACCGGATTAAATGTGTCACATTCATATAGCGCCATCACTCTGTCCTTTGTCCCACCGGAATGTGGAACAGAGATGTTGTGTTTTAGGAAATGGAAATGTGAATCACGTAGATGTACTGTATAAGCTCCACGCTACTGCCCAGACTAAAGAGTATTGTACTGTATATAGATGACGTGAATTACTCTTCTCAGTTCAAAGTCAATGAAAGGTGACATGCACTTCATATTTCAACTTTTGACGTACAGAAGCTGCAGCTGGGCGTTGTTAACACTCTGTCCAATCGGGAATCTGCTGGAAAAGGTGAGTTTTCATGAATATGTCATGTGTATAAATAATCAGACAAATATGTTGGACAAAATTTTTAAATCTGGCGGGAACGTAAATAAATCCTTTTCTAAATGAAATCTATGATCAAACATCAAGTGTTAAAATAATAATGCAACAATGTAAAGCAACAACTTAATGTAACAGCGTAAAGTAACAACGTAAAGTAACAACGTAAAGTAACAACATAAAGTAACAACGTAAAGCAACAACTTAATGTAACAGTGTAAAGTAACAACGTAAAGTAACAGCGTAAAGTAACAACGTAAAGCAACAACGTAAAGTAATAGCAAACCTAACAACGTAACACAACAATGTAACAGCGTAACGCAACAATGTAACAGCGTAACCAAACAGCGAAATAAGAGTAGAACGGACATGTAAATCAATGTAGCTGGATAGTCAGAGTGGCGAACATTTGTATGTGTACTGTTGCCATTAAGACAGCGGCAGAGCTGAGTGTAGCGATCCCTCCGCTTCACTCCCCGTCGATCAGTCACCAGCAACACTTCACGCCCCACTGACGTGTGTTGCTTTCTCTTAGTACTAATCAATTGAACATGGAAAACAGTTCAATGTCTAGAAATTCTATTTCTATGCAAACAACATAACAATGTAACGCAACAACGAAACATAATGTAAACAGCGTAAATGAAAACTCTCCTTAGTGAACCTCCTTGTGTCAAATGACGTAACAAGTGTAACAATGCTACGCAACAAGCGCTTAGTCAACATTTACTTTCGGTTTCACGCGGCCTCCTGCGTAAAAGTCCTTAGTTTGTTTGACCAAACCATCTCTCATTTGCTTTTTTAACTCTAACTTTCATACAACGCCACTTTCAATGGCGGTTGCTCTGACAGAATGCAAAACACTTCCTCATTCAACGTATCTGTGGATTTGCAGAAACATTGCCAACATTTGGCAACACAAGACAATGGCAATGCTTTGGTGTGACTGAATGGGGGGAGACAAGCAGGAAACTCAGACGGAGGCAATGACAGACAGGTGAAAAGAAAACCGCACAACCAGATACTCACCCACCCAGCCAAACAATATCACAAGAACACACAGAGTGACAGCCAGCCAATCAGAGAGTCACAGGCAGACACTCACCCAGCCGGCAAACACTCTATCTCCACTTCTGACCGCACACACACACACACACACACACACACACACACACACACACACACACACACACACACACACACACACACACACACACACACACACACACACACACACACACACACACACACACACACACACACACACACACCTGTCTGATCTCATTCACCACAGAAGGATCTCCCACTTTAGATAGTAGAGGAAGAGAGAATTGAGAGTCGGTATTGGAAGAAATCCAGCGCTGCCATCACATTCTCACCTAACAGTGGCCGGTGCAGACTAAATGAGCAGCTGACAGCCAGTCCAGCACCGGCCAATAGAGCAAAGAGACAGGTGGGAAATTGTCTCCGTAATATAAAGGCCTGGAGCCTCTTATGGTTTTGAGCCTGCCATGTCAAACTGACTTTTTATGTTCCTCCACATGCAGGAGAGGAAAGACTGACTGGATGAACCAGTGTGAAGAACCTCATGACTGCAGCTATTTGCAGACTGTTTTCTCCTGCCCTTGTAGTGGATACAACAATAGTTATTTTACACACAACACAATTCCTTATTTGCTGAAGTGCCTTTTACAAAGTTGATTCAACGTCATTGCACAGAAAATGTCACTTCACATTGAAACTGGGACACTTTAAGCTGCATTCAGGGCACATGTGGGTTTTTACATTGGTCTGTGAAAGAGGATTTAAACTTACACATGAGAGCTATTCAGAAGTACTGTACATGGATGTCAGTCAGGAAATGAGATTTATTTTTACTTTTCGTGGCAGAATGCTGGGAAAGTCACACTCGGTTGATGACAGAAGAGAGAGAAAAAGACGCAGAGTCTACTTTCGGTTGCTGACAGATATGCCAAGTGGCAGAGGAATCAACTACGTGGCATGATTGAAACGGCAATCTGGCCGCAAGTGACAAGTGTTGATGAAGTCAAAAATCCGGGAACATAAAGGAAACAAACACACGTACAGTGATGAAGAAAAGCATGCACACACGTACATGTTCAACCCGCAGATAATAGATCTATGGATAAGGATATTACATAACATAGACATTCAGATGACAGATTGTCCTTTTATTTATTTTAGTTTGAAATAGAACAAACAACCAGGGATTTACATTTCTGAGATTTCATGAATTTTGGAGACATTTTGGATAAACAAAAAATGTTCATTAAATCCCAACACAATATTTGAGAACAGCCGCTGCTGTCATGCTTCTCCTGCTGATAAACAGCCAAACAGAAAATAACTAAATAATACTTCAAATCACAATCTAACGTAGCAAGGTAACTTAACAACAAGAAGCCACAACGTAACGCAACAACGTAACGCAACAACGTAACGCAACAACGTAACGCAACAACGTAACGCAACAACGTAACGCAACAACGTAACGCAACAACGTAGCCCAACAACGTAGCCCAACAACGTAGCCCAACAACGTAGCGCAACAACGTAGCGCAACAACGTAGCGCAACAACGTAGCGCAACAACGTAGCGCAACAACGTAGCGCAACAACGTAGCGCAACAACGTAGCGCAACAACGTAGCGCAACAACGTAGCGCAACAGCGTAGCGCAACAGCGTAGCGCAACAACGTAACGCAACAACGTAACGCAACAACGTAACGCAACAACGTAACGCAACAACGTAACGCAACAACGTAACGCAACAACGTAACGCAACAACGAAAATATTTTTTTGTTTGTGCACTAGTTAACAGAACAGCAAACATTGTCAACACAAATATGTAATACTGGAGAGACAGAGACAGAGATACAGAGACAGAGAGACAGAGAGAGAGACAGAGAGGGGGGGGGGGTTGGAAAAGTGGAGAAAGACAGAGGAGGAGGAGAGAAAGACTCCGGAGAATGAGACAGAGACGTGAGGTTTTGTTTCAGGGACAGACAGACGCTCACTGGGGAGTTGACTTGATCAAAATAGCAATCAGACTGCAAGTGACAGAGTGACTGAATCTGAAGACACACACACACACACACACACAAACAAAACATGCAAATGAAAACACACAAACCCATCCCAAACTATTTTCCAGCTGTGGACCAGCGACACATTGGTAGCCCTCCTCCCATTATGTTGATGAATGTAACATAATGATGTCATTTTACCATTCTCCGCTGCAGTGGATTCCCCACGGGCCGACCAGCAGGGAGACAGAACGAGGACGGCGAGGAGCTTATTACAGAGACAGACGGACTGACACGAGCAAAATAGTAATCAGATGATGAGTGACAGTCTGTTTGTGTTGCATTTTACTGCCTGATGATCAGCAACAAGCGAGGAAGTGAAGCAGCTCACAGTTGGGAAGAAAAATTGTGAAATATTATTTCAATGCAAAAACAGAAACTGCAGCAATAGAAACAGAGTAATACATATTATTCTGCTGTTCTAAGTTATTTTCTATCGAAATCCATAAATCCTGATCATATATGTGTTGATATTGATTTCTAACGCTGTTCTGTTTTCTAGACTCTATGAAGCAACCAAATGACCTAATCACACAACGTGATGATTAATATTATATCTCTACTTGACTGATAATATGAAAATAATAGTGTTCTCTGTGTCAGATAAGTCACATATTAATAACGGGCTATTGAAACCCATTTTTACAAACTGACTTTTATGTGATGTTATCTTTTTACTGCGTTATTGTATGATTGTTCTTATTGTTATATTTATTCACTATATTTGTCAGTTTGTTCTTATCGTGTCGATTGTTTTTTTGGTAATGTTTTATCAGGGTTAAAGTCTCCACCGGAGTTTGTCTTGCTTTTGTTTGTTGTCAAAGCACTTTGTTTTTAAAGGTGCTATATAAATAAAGATTATTGTTATTTTAAAATTGAACATACAGGAAGCTGGGAGGTGTTTTGTTGGAACACATTTAGATACATTTGCATATTAACTTACAGAAGAATTAAACATTCTGGCTATTATCAAAGGCAAATTCTAGAAAGGATGTCTGTGTGGACATTAAAGATGCATTCTCTCTAGTGTCCACCAGGGGGCGACTCCTCTGGTTGTATAGAAGTCTATAGAAAATGACTCTACTTCTCTCTTGATTTATTACCTCAGTAAACATTGTAAACATGAGTTTATGTCTCAATCTCTAGTTTCAAGTCTTCTTCAATACAGCATGATGTTCATTTAGTACATTATGGTCCATTTAGAGTCACACAGACCATAAAGCAGGGGATGCTTTAGGGCGGGGCCACTGTGATTGACAGGTCTCTACCAGAGACGTATACGGTGTCTCTACGTCACTCCTCAGTCCAGATATGGTCACTTCCTGTTCACTGGTTGCAAAAAAAGATGGCGACGGTCTTCAGTCTAGTTGAGTGAAGCGTTTAGAGACGAACTCTGTGACAACAGTCAACTGTGTAATAGAACTACTGCTGCTGTGTGCAGAGGCTGCCTACCAACACAGAAGAACTGGGGACTTGAACCGGTGGCACAATCAAAAAAGCAATCACAGAGTGGAAGAAGTGCATGGTAGCACACGTACACACACACACACATGCAGACAGATGGGTTCAGTGTAGTAACGTGTCCTGTTTACTTTTGTATTCACTGTGTGTGTGTGTGTGTGTGTGTGTGTCCGTTTAAAGGTATCAAAGTGTGTTTTAATCCACGTCCTGGATACTGAGCTGGTGGGTGTTTTTGCATGTCTGCATCAGAATTCACAAGAGTTCATGCTCGTGCATGCAAATGTGTGTTCATTCCTGAGAGTGTACATGTTGTTTGCTTGCTGCTGTTTTGCATTTAAATGTGTGAGTGTGAATCAGAAGACGCTCCACGGAGCAGCGTGACGGCGTTGTCGTCAAGCTGTCGGCGATGCTTACGGAGGTCATTCAGCTGGTTCTAATCCTCCCAGACAGAGGTGAAGGAAGTAATACTGCACACATCATCACGCCTATTGCTTCCTCTCTGTGTGTGTGTGTGTGTGTGTGTGTGTGTGTGTGTGTGTGAGAGAGGAGAAATGCATCCATGTGATCATCAGCATTTAAATGTTTCTCCCGTTCGCCGATGATGAAAGAAATAATGCTGCTGCTGTCACTTCAAGTGGAAATGAGGGTGTTTTCATTCACTCATGACCAAGAGTGTGTGTGTGTGTGTGTGTGTGTGTGTGTGTGCACGCAGAGGTTTATATATTCATGATGTTGTAATTATGAATGCATGAGTGTATTCTGTGTGTCTCTGTGGACAACCAATGATTATGAAACTCTGTCACGAGACACCTGAAGGTCACATCCAATCAGGACATGAATTGTCTGGATGACACGTGAAGCATGCAGATGTTTGCAGGGTGACTTTATCAGATGTACCAGGAGGTGTTGTGTGCTCATCTGTTTTACTTTTTGTTGGGTTTAAGATATATACAAAATTTGTATGAAACAAATTTTTCTCTAACATGTTTGTTTTTTTGCAGTGTGCTCATTCAATGAAGACTTTGTTTCGTGTGAACCAGGAGACAACCTCCGGTTCTTTAGTGAAGCCGATGCTTCACGTGTTAAAGCTGCATTCTCTCTAGTGTCCACCAGGGGGCGACTCCTCTGGTTGTATAGAAGTCTATAGAAAATGACTCTACTTCTCTCTTGATTTATTCCCTCAGTAAACATTGTAAACATGAGTTTATGTCTCAATCTCTAGTTTCAAGTCTTCTTCAATACAGCATGATGTTCATTTAGTACATTATGGTCCATTTAGAGTCACACAGACCATAAAGCAGGGGATGCTTTAGGGCGGGGCTACACGCTGATTGACAGACATATACGGTGTCTCTACATCACTCCTCCTCAGTCCATATATGGTCACTTCCTGTTTAACGGTTGTAAAAACAACATGGCGACAGCCGTAATCCAAGATGGCGACGGCGAAATCGTCGAAGAAATACTAATAAAAGACATGTTTGAGTTCTCTACTGCTCGTCCTGGTTGGTGTGTTCATGGAGGAGCAGGACTCTTATACAGCGCAGTGACAGTCGAGGCCACAGAGAGTAAGATGTGAGCGCAGCACAGCTTTCAGGCTGAACGTACACGTTTGTTGGTTTTGGTGACTTGGTTCCTGTCGTACACTTAGTCTGAACGCTGCAGTTCTGCCTTCATGGACTGTAAGTGTGGGAGCATATTTCTGTTAGATTAAGTGTGTGTGTGTGTGTGTGTGTGTGCGCGGAGGAGGAGGAGGGGGAGGGAGGTCATAACCCATTACTCACAGCTAGCTGTGTTTACTCTCATCTAATAGGAAAAACAACATTGATGGCTTCCACCACATTATAAATCGATATATTACCCACGTTATAAATCACGTTGCCGTTGCTTCTCCGGAGCAACGGACTCTTCTGCATTGATTCCTTCACTGATTTAATAACGCCGTAGAGCAGGCTGTCAAACTCATCTTCTCTGGGTCACATCAGCAGCACGGTCCCTCAAAGGGCCGGTTGTAACTGTAAGACTGTAACTAACTTCTCCTAACATATTGTTCAATAACTCTCTGCATTTGATTATTGTTTGTTCAAGTGTAAACATATTGTACATGCAGTTATATCAATGAAAAATGATATTTAAACACATTTCTGTTATTATAACATAAATCATTTTAATTGAGGGTTAATAAACCCACATGACTCTATCAAAGATCAAACT
>NC_136636.1:1627211-1639711 GCF_949748355.1 Melanostigma gelatinosum
TTCGTCAAAGACAGAATCTTGAATTTTGTTGTTTTCTTTCATTTTTGCAGAGCTGCTTTAAGGTTTCACTCTCTTTAAGATGTCTTTAGTACACAAATCTATTTCTGTGGATGTATTTGATATGTATCTGAATAACCATGTTTCATAGCTGATGGAGGTCTCAGTCAACAGGCCTGGTGAACAGTTGACTCGACTTCAATTCAATTTATCTCCGTAGCCCAAAATCACACGTTTGCCTCAGAGGGCTTCTTTATCATTGTTTTTCATGCACTGGTCATTTTACTAATTTGCTCTATTTTGCTTACATAACAGTGGAAAGAAAACATCCAAACATTTTACTACTTTCTCTATTTTCTGACCAAAAGTAAACTGTGAGCAAACTTAAACGTCAGTCAAGGCGAGATAATATGATATATTCATTCTATTTCTGATAAATCGACCATGTGCCCGAGGCTGTGAGGGTCCGCCCGGCCCTCCTCGTATCAGCTTAATGGGACTTTTCTGGCCAGCGTGATGTGGACAGAAAGCAAAGTACATTAAAACAAGGTTGACTTGGTCTGGAGCAGTGAGTCAGAGAGAGCAGACAAAGGGAGCAGCAAGTGAGCCCAATGGTGACTGTATGTCCATACGACACGGTGTGTGGGACAGTCCGTCACATGACGAAAGACACAAAAGACAAAATGACTGAAGAAAGACGTACAAAACGCCTACAAGGAGACACACGGCATGCTACACAAAGAAAGAAAATTAATAGAGACACAAAACGCCTACAAGGAGACGTAAACCTCATTAAGATGCAAAACAAGAGACGCATAACGACTACAAGGACGACTACAAGGAGACGGAAATCTACGACACAAAGATGCAGCCGTAGTTTGTCTCTTTGCATCTCAACATCTCTCTACTGTAAAGGGAGGGGGGGGGCTTCTACATGTCTGTTCCCAGGGGTCCATTGTCTCATAATCCATCCATAGTACAGCTATACTGTACACACACCCGCCAGGACACATTTACATGTGACCACAAGACACACGAGACTTCAGCCTCCAGAGGAAGTAGAACCGTGTTGAGTCCAACAGGTGCTCCGCTTGATAAAAGCCGCTCTGGTACTTTAAATGACGCGACGCCTCACCCTCTCACGCGCTTGTTGTCTTGTTTCACCAATGAGAGCGATGTCTGGAGAACGAGGCGATCCCTTTGTTCCTTCCTGCTGCTGCACTGCTGAGCAAAAGGAAATCTTCCGCACGCAGCTACGCCGCCTCCAGCGCCGCTCAGCGTCTCGCTCAAAGGCTTCTTGTTGCCCGGAACTCTGTGAATGTAGAACCAGCCACCTTCTGGTGCCCGGCTCACAGCTGGAGGGCTCCCAGTTGACGGGCCGGATCCCGAGCCAGCGGGCCGTCTCATTCCGCCTCTTTACCGGCGGGGCCAGCTCGCTCCCCGGGCGACTCAGTATGGTGATTTTCAGACTTTGCATGCGTTTATAATTTGCACAATGTGGCATTTGAAAGCTTCCTACGGGCTGCGTCTGTATTTTCACCATCTCATTCCAACTCGCTCTCAGTGCGCAGAGATATATTTTTAACATTTGGCAGCAAATCATTCAGTTTCCTGTCCGTGCAGAATGAAAACAGTCTCATATTTAGTCATGAACCCAGTTCATAGTTATGCAAATGAATGTCCCACTCTGCTTCCTGCCATTTGACAAATAAAGACCCATCTGTATTGTCACTGGGTGATGTGTTCCTTTATTACCATGCACGCGCACACACACACACACACACACACGCACACACGCACACACACACACACACGCACACACACACACACACGCACACACACACACCTTTATTTTGACTCGCATCCACCGTCCCGCTGCCACACACACACATGGAAACGTGGATCACGCCGCGGCTGAATATAGTACTCGACTACTCCACATTCCCTCCTGTTTGAGAACAGCTTGTTGAAAACTAAAAGTGACCGAGACTTTAAAATAAAGAAAATGAAATGACATATTTGACTCATTTTCAAAGATGTTCGTCTTCAGTGGGAGTAAAATGTTGATGAAGCTGAGAAACAATAACTGGTATGTGTCTGTTGATACTTCTTACAGTGTATTGATAATTAAAGCAACTTTAGTCCAAATATTTTGTTGTCACGTTTGCTCACATTTTGCTTTTAGTGAACCGTTTTATCTATTTACCGTTTGAATGAGATAGTGTGCTTCTCTTGGTGGGCGGGGCTTGTGGTTTTAGCTCCACTGTCCAAACTTCCTGATTTTACAACTTAATAGTGACGAAACTTTGTTTCTGAGAACATGTGAGGTGGGAGACAGGGTTCTTGGTTTACATCAGATCAGCTCTGCCTAGTTACCAGTTTGATCAGAATTCAGCAGCAGTGCTTCTATTGGACGGCTCCTTAATTAACGGCACGGTTTGGATCACAGCTCATGAGCTGGAGGTGACCGTCGTGTGGACACATACAGACGGTGTGTTTACGGTGTGCAGCGCTGGCTTTCTCCTGCCGTTGTTGGGTCATGTGGCGGTAGTTTGTGCGTCTGTCAACTCAAAATGATTACGTGTGCTTTTTCTGTGCTTTTCTAACCTTCAGGTTAACGTCATTAGAGGCCCGGTGCCAAATGATTCTCAAGGACTTTGAACAAATGAACTTCCCGACTCGCCGAACGTCCTCTCCAGAAAACCTGCTGAGACACAACCCTCAATGGGCGGGCCCACAGAATACATCTCTCCCATCTGTCGCGTGTGTGTGTGTGTGTGTGTGTGTGTGTGTGTGTGTATCATATACTGTATAAAAAGTGGACGTAGTCACCGTGACGTCACCCATTGGTTTGTGGACTACTGCCTTGCTCAAAAATAACTTCTAAAAAGTGGTTGTCATGCTGTCAACCAAGCACCTAAGTCACCTTACATTTTGAGTAATTAAGATGTGATGCAGTTATACTTCAGCATAATAATGAGATGAAAGAATAAAAGCGTTATCGCCGTAACAGATCAAAAGTCTTTGTAGTTTGTGTTTCATGCGTTCACATGTCTGCCCTAAGTTCCTGGTTAAAGAAACACCAGCTGTGCAGCTGTCGTCATGTTCTTCACAGATCCCCCAAGAACTGAATCCCCCAAAGTCACTGGTTGCTGGTTCTCCTGTTCTCTCACTTTCAAGTACTGTTTTTCTGGACCTTTTGCGCTGATCCCCACCACAGATCCATCGGCCCTTCAGCATCGGAGTCTTGGATTGTGGGTCCTTCAAGCGAGGCCGACATCAGCTTGTCCTTCACCTCTACCTTCAGAGCTGTCGTGATCCTGCTGAGGCGGATGAATCCGCTCTCACATCCTGTACAGCTGAACAGACTGCGGTGCACGTTTTGCTTTCCCGACTTTTATTTGTTAAAAAGTGGTCAAGAATTGGTTTCATGATCGATTTCTCAAAACGGTTGCCGATGTAAAGCCAGCAAGCCCGAACTGTCGAGCCCTTGCGGCATTTGGTGCAAGCGCTATGGCGAGACCAAACTGGCTTCATAAGGAATCGCCATTCTTTCAGTAATATCCGCCGCCTTTTCAATGTTATCTTCTCCCCCGTGTCGTCGTTATCTACTCCCCCGTGTCGTCGTTATCTACTCCCCTGTGTCGTGTACATAATGTACTAAATGAACATCATGCTGTATTGAAGAAGACTTGAAACTAGAGATTGAGACATAAACTCATGTTTACAATGTTTACTGAGGGAATAAATCAAGAGAGAAGTAGAGTCATTTTCTATAGACTTCTATACAACCAGAGGAGTCGCCCCCTGGTGGACACTAGAGAGAATGCAGCTTTAACACATGAAGCTCTGGCTTCCGCCTGGAAGGCGTTTCATGTGTGTACTTTCTGTGAGGGTGAGTTTTGTAAGCATGAAAACAAGATACAAAGCGGATTACGCGCCTCACGCTGGGAAGCTGTTGCACTGTGGTCGTATCTGCCCTTCGAATTCCACCGTTGTCAACGAAACAGATTCCATCAAAAAGCTGTTTGTTTCTGCTCGGTAAAATGCAGCGCTATGCATACCGGCTGCATTCATCACTGTAGTGGAGGCAGGCAGATAACGGCATACATAATCAATATGGTGTGTTGCTTTTATGATCAAGGAGACGGAGACACAGCAGAAGGAAATAATAGGATTCTCCCTGTTGCATGACAAAGAACAAAGATTATGAGACTGTAAGTTTCTGTACAACTTTCAATAGAGTATGGAAATAAAGCATGTGACTTATGGTTATGTGTTGGTTTTAGGGATGTCACCAAACCAGAAATGTATTCGATACCGAGACCAGTAAAATTCCATGATTCTCAAAAACAAGTTAGATATCACGGTAAACACACAGAAGTAAAGAAACAAATCCCATGTTACCTTTTGAACACTAGCAGCCACCTCCCCGTTTACGCTACGCAGATCCTTCAGGACGTTATTGATACTAGTACGCTGTTATTACGGTCAGTTCTTTTTGATTATATTGTGAGAAAAATAGACAAAGTCTCATGCTGTACTGAGAGGAGACAAAGAAACAAAGACAGAGAGAGACAGAGAGACACAGAGACACAGAGAGACAGAGAGACAAATACACAGAGAGACAGAGATACAAAGAGACAAAGACACAGAGACAGAGCGACAAAGAGACAGAGAGACACAGAGAGACAGAGAGACAAAGAGACAAAGACACAGAGACAGAGCGACAAAGAGACAAAGAGACAAAGACAGACAGAGAGACAAAGAGACACAGAGATACAGAGAGAGACAGAGAGAGACAAAGAGACACAGAGAGACAGAGAGACAAAGAGACAAAGACACAGAGACAGAGCGACAAAGAGACATAGAGACAAAGAGAGACAGAGAGACAGAGAGAGACACAGAGAGACAGAGAGAGACAGAGAGACAAAGAGACACAGAGAGACAGAGAGACAGAGAGACAGAGACAGAGTGACAAAGAGACATAGAGACAAAGAGACACAGAGAGACAGAGAGACAAAGACACAGAGACAGAGCGACAAAGAGACATAGAGACAAAGAGAGACAGAGAGACAGAGAGACAGAGAGACAAAGAGACAAAGACACAGAGACAGAGCGACAAAGAGACATAGAGACAAAGAGAGACAGAGAGACAAAGAGAGACAGAGACAAAGAGAGACAGAGAGACAGAGAGACAAAGAGACAAAGACACAGAGACAGAGCGACAAAGAGACATAGAGACAAAGAGAGACAAAGAGAGACAGAGAGACAAAGAGAGACAGAGAGACAAAGAGACACAGAGAGACAAAGAGACACAGAGAGACAAAGAGAGCCAGAGAGACAAAGAGAGACAGAGCGACAAAGAGACAAAGAGACAAAGACACAGAGACAGAGCGACAAAGAGACAGAGAGACAAAGGGAGGACGTTTGAGACGAGGACGTCTCACTTCAGAACTAAGAAAGTACCGATAGCAGAACCGATAACTCCGGATCTAATCGATAATCTGGATTTTTACTCATTTAGAAGCGGGTTCTGGGGGACAAACCGAATCATGTTCTCTATCGTCACGAGGACGCAGGACCTTCAGTCTTGAGCCCCGATGGTACCTGCAGTCCTGTAGGAACACCAGTGACGTCAAACTGCCGGTGTCCATGACAACCGTTTTACAATAGAACCTCAGAGTGTTTTATTGTTTGAATCTTGCAAAGAGGTCCGAGTTATTTTGGTGTGTCCTCTTGCGGAGACCTCCGGTAGCATGCGTAGTATATGGACATGTACGTGAACAATTCACGATGCAGTCGTTCTGTTCGGCGACCGCGGGGTTAAAAAGTAAGTAATGAGGAAGTCATTTCATGTGGACTTGACTTCCTCATTGTTTATGTCCTGGCAGCACACTCATGTGGGACACACTGGAGAGTCTGTGGCCTTCAGATGAACCAGCAGCATTAATAATTGATGATGTTGGGGGGGGTGGTCACTCCTGACGGCACATTCTCTAAAATGCGCTGAGATGCTTATTCTGAGGTGGGACGAGTTCCTTGCATCCCTCTTCACTTAAAAGCACCACTTCACATTTTGACTACAGCGCTCAGTTTTATTTCCTTTGAGCCACGAAAAAGTGACAAAAAAAACATGAATAAAAATAATAACTTTATGAAATAAATAAAGCTTAACCATCAAATGCATGCAAGGAACAAAACATGAATCAGCCTTGCAAAGAAAAAAAATCTGCAAAATAACAAAAATCTCAGTGGAGTTGAAGGTGGAGAAAAGTAAACAACAGAACTGTGATTTGGATCATGTGAGCGTCAAATAGAGAAGTGAGCGTTTGGATGGCAGCGGGTCAGGCAGAGCAGCAGAGGATGATGGGAGATGATTCGGCGTGGAGAGGCTGACGGGAGGTTCTTATTGACGAGACGAGCTTTCAGACATGCGGTCGTGGTGCACGGACCAGATGATCGTATCTCATTGATCTCAGAACTCATTTTCTGAATCTTCCTGCACAAACACACAGCGGAGAGAAGATGTGGGCTGAAACATGGGGGGGGGGGGGGGGGCGACTCATTGATATTTAACAAGGAGTATGAAGGTAACTGTTTAGAGCGCATGCTCTCTCAACGCTCTCACACTTCACCTCAGGTGGGCCGGCTTTTTGAAATTGAATTTGTTTTATGGCGTAACATTTTCAGCTTTGGTTAAGAGTTCGATGCATCAACTGTGTTCTGTTTACTTTTCATGCACTTGTCAATTAAGCTCTATTTTTCTTCCACAACACGTCTTCTTTAAACGAGTGGAAAGAAAACATCCAGACACACATGAAGGGGTTTATTTTACTCCTTTGTCTGTTTACGTCTGCATGCATGCATGCGCACACACACACACACACACACACACACACACACTTTTATTCAATGTGCTCGACAGAGAACAGCAGTGCAGACTAGAGTGTAATTCCTTGATATCCCACCTCAGCTGTAATCTACTCTGAAGATAAAACCTGACACGGCTTCACAATAACACCTTTGGTCTGCATTATTCATGGGAATGAAGTAATACGAGCGATGTGGGGTGACGGAGGAAAAAGAAATCCAGCAGTGGATGGGGAGGAGCTAATAGCCAATAGGAAGGACACGCTGGAGAGAAACAGGAAGTGGTGAGCGCTTGTTAGATGCCACCTGTCCATGAGGAGGCGCACGTCAGTGAGACATCATCAACACCCCCAAACATCAGCCAACCTCTTTGTTCTATTTGTGGGCGGGTTTCAGAGTAATTCACAGTTGTCCTCGTCTAACGTCACAGATGAAAACATAACAAACTTTGCGTTTTATTGGTTACATTTGGGGAGCTGGACACAATTTGAAAATGAGTCGCACAGCTGCCGATGCCGGATCATTTCTTGGCCGAACACGGCGACTTCTGGAGCCGTCGCTCATTCTCTGGCAACCGCTCCGAGCCAAGAAGTAGTCCGGCCCAGAAGACTGTAAATGTAGAGGTGCAGCCTGTGCAACCTTGGGACGGAGGCAGGCTAACTGCTGCGCCGTGTTGCCAACACCCTGCAAACTCTCTTAAAGGGACAGCACATCGGTTTCAACCATCTCATCCAGCTCTCTGCCAAAAACGTGTCTCCCCAAAATATTCAACTTTTAAAGAAAAGACAGAAGCTGCTTGCACTCGCAGACAGGAGTTAAACTTTCCTCGGACAGCTTGGACTCTTCTCCCGGCTCATGAGCTCATCGACCGTCCGATGCCACGTGCAGTGTTCCAGTATAATGCTGTCAAGCCACCTGTGACCAAGTGTGTGTGTGCATATCTCTCCACGTGCATGGCTGAGTGTGTGACGGCGAGTATGTAAATGTTCAGAAGCGCGTGTGTGTGTGTGTGCGTGTGTGTGTGTGTGTGTGCGGCCGCTGCAGCATTCAGGTATCTGGCTTTCACGCTGGCGGTCTCCGAGGTTTGAAATTTTATGAAGCAGGCACCGAAAATAGCCCCGAGACACTTCACAATATACATTACACACTCTGCTCCTCTTTGAAAATGGGAACAACTATACAGCGTGTGACGGGAAAGTGCACTGAGCTTATTAATTCTCCGGGCTATCTGGGGTACTGCAGGAGCGTTTCATGTGTTGTATACCTCAGCGGGGTTTTACAACCTGTGCGGGAAATATCTGCAGCGGGGTCGCCACGACCTCTGAACCCTCTGCAGAGAACTCACGGGGAGGCCGAGAGCAACAAGCCTCCGATTCTGTTGCCGATGCGTTGGGTGCGCACTGGTAAGTATTATGGCTTCTTTTGAATTCAAAGTGGACACGGTCATTTTTACTGCTGATTAGGTTCCATCGCCGGAGGAGCAGCGAGGCCGCTTTCAACAGGCCGTGTCATTTGCACGGCCATCGGTTTCAATTTAAGGCAGATTTTATGTCTTTGTGGAAAAGCTGACGTTTTGCAGATATGTTTCTTTATCTCGCAGCAGCCATTGAGTGAGACTGACGTTGGCTATTTCTGAACTTAGTTCAGACTTTTTCTCTCTTTTTAATGTTGCGAGTCCCTTTTTTCTTCTTCGTGGCTTCATTCATTTTAAGCCATTAACTGGCATCCAGAGACCAGTGTCCATGTTTGCTAGTTTCTGTTTGGGAGGGGGTGTTAATCTGCCCTGACCAATCAGCAGTCACGAATGTATCCATCCCCTGAATGTCATTAAAGTATACGTGGAATATATAGGTGGTTATATTTAAATATCACTAATGCGACGAATACTTCAAATCAGTTCATTTTTTTTGCCGTTTCCTGTCCCTATTTTTGATTTGATGAATAGTGGTTGCCACCCTGGTTGGCATTCATTGAATTTTTTTTTCCAGCTGTGAATGTTGCATTGTGGGAGATTTGTTTGCAACAAGAGTAACCATTAAAAACACATTTAAAGCAGCATAAAATAGATGGATGGATGAACTGATTTTAAATTATGAATTTATTCAAGTTACGCTTTGGTTAAGAGCGACGACATGATGACACATTGAGCTTCCCGACTACTGCAGCTAGCAGTGGTTCTAATGATACTGACGGAAACTGACAAAAAAAATAAGATTTACAATCAAAACAAATCCCACTTTTAGGTAGTAGATGTGTAACACCTCTGACCAACACATTTAATAACAAACATTAATTCGATGAGAAAAACTTTATTAATCCCCAGTGGGGAAACTCTTTTGCCACCCAAAAACTCATACAGACGACACAGTCCACAGTCCACAGCAACACAGTACACAGCAGACAAAAACATATTACAAAGGATAAATAACACCAGACAATGCCATATAAAACATGATGACATCAGAAAGATAAAAACCTCTAAGGTGTGCATTAAAAAAAAACCGGACTGCTGCTGGAACGAAAGACCTTCTAACTTAACTCCTTGACAATACAATGTGGTGTTTTTAAAAATTAATTGAACAGTTTTTAATTCTTAGGCCTTTTTTGGGCAAAACGTTTCCAGACCCAAAGATCACCTGTTTATTGTGTCAAACACTCTAAATACTTTAAACTTGCAATGATTTGTCACTTCTGGTTGCAGAAACCAAGATGGCGACGGCTAGAAATGCAGAACTTTAGGCTTCAAACCTGTCGTCCACAGCACATCACGGTGACTACATCCACGTCTTATCTACAGTCCATGGCAGGTCCGCAGACCTGTAGTCGTGTTACCGAGTGCTGCACATTGAATAGTTTGGAAAACTTTGGATAATTTCAAGGACTTTTGGTTCAGATACATTAGCTTTGACTTATGCTTTACAAATTGACATGTTCATATTGAAAACGGGTGATAAGAAGTGACAGTCCTCGACACTGGATCAATGAAGAAGAGAACAAGGACCGCTGAAGAGCCAGAGCTCAGTCCATCCATCGGCTTCCTTTCACAGCTTATCCCGCTCAGGGTTGTGGGAGGCCTTCAGTCCAAATATGATCTCTTTTTCAAGATGCCGACGGCCAAAATGTCAAACCTTGAGGCTTCAAAGCGGTAGTCGGTGATGTCACGGGGGCTACGTTCATGAACTGCATCTCATCTACGCTTGTCCCCATTTGTCCGGAAGTTAACGTCCCTTTACTTATCCCTACCCGCACAGCTCTGATTGGCTCGTTGTTTATCCGAATCAGGAAACAGCTGTCAATAAGCACATGTGGGGAAAATTGTCTTGAATTGGTGACAGCCATGTGTGCGGCGATTCAGAGGTCTGAATCCAGGCTGTGTGTAGAACAGGACAAGCTCAGGAGACACAGCAGCCGGGTTGTTTGTTTCCGTGTCGGGTATTAGGTGAATTAATTGAATCAATTCAAATGGTTTGCCTCATTTGGTTTAAGTGGCTGAGAAAGTGAGAGGCAGGATTTGATGCATCGTCGATGAGACGGCAAAAAAAACGAGGTAGGCAGGTAAAGATGGAGAGTGAGGAGAGGAACTATATGCAGTGAATTCATGAATTAGTGAATGAATGAATGAAATTTGAGTTCAACGTAAACCAACAAAGAAAATCTTTTGTGTGTCAATCGGTCCTCCCGTAGTGTTGTCATGATACCAAAATTGTGACTTTGATACCCTGTCTCCATATCTCGACACCGATACCGCGGCAAGAACTTGAAACGTCTGTTTGGAATAATGGATGACGGGTCATGGAACTTGCCTTTTTATGTAAATGTCAATTTTCTATCAAATGAATGTAATAATTTTTTACATGTATGCTTTAATGTGATGTCCCCTAAACTGGAGTCTGTGACTTCTGTGATTGTTAACTTTATATTTGCAACCAGATATCACATTAAACAGTTACATATAAAATGAGTCATTTTCATTTTGTAATGCGCTTTGTTTTGGAAACGTATTCTTTTGTCAGATGACATGAAGGATACGAGTGAAAAAGACAGCTTCACCATGTTGCTTATTATTATTATTATTATTATTATTATTATTATTTTGTACATTGTGCTGTAAACATTGATGTCTCGTCACGATGTTTTTGAATCCTATGAATGCACTCACGTATTCTATTGTTCCACTTAATGCAGCCACACTAACAATCATGTATAATGAGGAAGCCGACAGACACAATAAACAGTGCGAATGCCGTCGCAGACTTTTCCACCACGTTGCATCTGCAGAGTTGCTAATTGAAACATGAAATCTTCAGCAGCATTGAGTTGTCTCCAATTTTCACTTTTTCACTTGACACAATGCACTTAAGTTGCACATTCAGCGTGCAGCTAACAGGTAAACATCCCCGTAACGAGCTCGCTTCCCTGCAACGGTTGAATGAACAGGAGAAGAACAAAATACACATTTGTTAAAGCGATATGTCTGATATGTTTTTGCTTTGAACAACCTGTTTATTTTTAATTTGCTGTAACAGGCTGCATTATGCATGGAATGAGTTGTGCACAAACACGGTTTGCATTGTGCGTGCCTGAGCACGCTATCCAGTCGGCCGGCGTCTCACAAATTAAAAAGCCATATCTGCTCTTTTCCCTCCTTCAGACGGCCGTTGCTGTCAGTCTCGTAATTCATTCGGTCTTAATCTTGTATTATTATGCTAATAATAAGCAATCAGAAACATTTCAACGGGCAAATTGAAACTGGAGAGCATTTCAAAAGCAAACAATTGAACAGTGACATCACATTTGGCAGTGCTGAGCGGTGGGAAACGTTCGGCGTGGCCGTTTCATGCTCTCAGCTCCACTGGGCCGCGAGCTTTGAGCAGTTTTTCAGTGTTGACGACAATCAGAAATGTTGATCCGAGTGGCGGATCCTCAGCTTTACCAAGGAGGCTGCAAACAGCCGATGCAGTGGAAGTGCAACGTTCCTCGAGACATTTTACTTCATTTATTTACCAAGTATTCTGTTTGAACCGGGCCCATCAATCACAGCTGCCACTAGATAAATACTGTTGCTGTTATCAAACCTGAGAGGTTTCATTTTACAACAATGTCTCTCACCACTTGTGCACATGCACAGTAGTGCACGTAAAAGTTGGTCTGTGCACGTAATTCACTACATGCACCAAACACAAAAATCAGTTGTGAACGACACAACAGAGGTTAAAGGTGAGGGAACCCTAACAACCAATCCACCAAGAGAGAGTTTAGAAGCGTGTTTGAGTCTGTATTAGTGGTGTAACGGACCAGTGGTGTGGATCCTTAATCCGCACTGATCCTCCTCACGCTTCATCACGCATGTGAACCGCTGATTAATTACTCAGTGTAACGTTAACCATCACAGTGTAAATAAAGTTTAACTGACGAATGTTCTCCTCCAATACTCAGTACAACATGTGTTTCTAGTTTCTGATCTCTGATCATGTTTCATTGTAAACAACCAATCAGAGGAGAGCTAGTAACGTTAGCAGCACTGCTAACGGCTAACCAACAGGAGGAGAGCTAGTAACGTTAGCAGCACTGCTAACGGCTAACCAACACGAGGAGCGCTAGTAACGTTAGCAGCACTGCTAACGGCTAAC
>NC_136636.1:1644711-1657211 GCF_949748355.1 Melanostigma gelatinosum
ATATCGCCCAGCCCTACAGCCTGGTATCAGATGAGCTCATTCACATCTTCCATTTGTATTTATAAACGCTCTACTAAAAGGAAACTTTCTAACAAACCTGATGGTAAGCTTTGTTAAAAGCGCGTGTAACCGTGTTAGCAGCTCTGTGAAGCTGCAGGTGCATGTTACCTGTGTGTGTCTGGTCATTGGTAGTGACGCTGCAGGTGCATGTTACCTGTGTGTGTCTGGTCATTGGTAGTGACGCTGCAGGTGCATGTTACCTGTGTGTGTCTGGTCATTGGTAGTGACGCTGCAGGTGCATGTTACCTGTGTGTGTCTGGTCATTGGTAGTGACGCTGCAGGTGCATGTTACCTGTGTGTGTCTGGTCATTGGTAGTGACGCTGCAGGTGCATGTTACTTGTGTGTGTCTGGTCATTGGTAGTGATGCTGCAGGTGCATGTTACTTGTGTGTGTCTGGTCATTGGTAGTGATGCTGCAGGTGCATGTTACTTGTGTGTGTCTGGTCATTGGTAGTGACGCTGCAGGTGCATGTTACCTGTGTGTGTCTGGTCATTGGTAGTGACGCTGCAGGTGCATGTTACTTGTGTGTGTCTGGTCATTGGTAGTGTAGCTGCAGGTGCATGTTACCTGTGTGTGTCTGGTCATTGGTAGTGATGCTGCAGGTGCATGTTACTTGTGTGTGTCTGGTCATTGGTAGTGACGCTGCAGGTGCATGTTACCTGTGTGTGTCTGGTCATTGGTAGTGACGCTGCAGGTGCATGTTACCTGTGTGTGTCTGGTCATTGGTAGTGACGCTGCAGGTGCATGTTACCTGTGTGTGTCTGGTCATTGGTAGTGTAGCTGCAGGTGCATGTTACTTGTGTGTGTCTGGTCATTGGTAGTGATGCTGCAGGTGCATGTTACCTGTGTGTGTCTGGTCATTGGTAGTGACGCTGCAGGTGCATGTTACTTGTGTGTGTCTGGTCATTGGTAGTGATGCTGCAGGTGCATGTTACCTGTGTGTGTCTGGTCATTGGTAGTGATGCTGCAGGTGCATGTTACCTGTGTGTGTCTGGTCATTGGTAGTGATGCTGCAGGTGCATGTTACCTGTGTGTGTCTGGTCATTGGTAGTGATGCTGCAGGTGCATGTTACCTGTGTGTGTCTGGTCAGTGGTAGTGACGCTGCAGGTGCATGTTACCTGTGTATGTCTGGTCATTGGTAGTGATGCTGCAGGTGCATGTTACCTGTGTGTGTCTGGTCAGTGGTAGTGACGCTGCAGGTGCATGTTACCTGTGTGTGTCTGGTCATTGGTAGTGTAGCTGCAGGTGCATGTTACTTGTGTGTGTCTGGTCATTGGTAGTGACGCTGCAGGTGCATGTTACTTGTGTGTGTCTGGTCATTGGTAGTGATGCTGCAGGTGCATGTTACTTGTGTGTGTCTGGTCATTGGTAGTGACGCTGCAGGTGCATGTTACCTGTGTATGTCTGGTCATTGGTAGTGATGCTGCAGGTGCATGTTACCTGTGTGTGTCTGGTCATTGGTAGTGTAGCTGCAGGTGCATGTTACCTGTGTGTGTCTGGTCATTGGTAGTGTAGCTGCAGGTGCATGTTACTTGTGTGTGTCTGGTCATTGGTAGTGTAGCTGCAGGTGCATGTTACCTGTGTGTGTCTGGTCATTGGTAGTGACGCTGCAGGTGCATGTTACTTGTGTGTGTCTGGTCATTGGTAGTGACGCTGCAGGTGCATGTTACTTGTGTGTGTCTGGTCATTGGTAGTGACGCTGCAGGTGCATGTTACCTGTGTGTGTCTGGTCATTGGTAGTGTAGCTGCAGGTGCATGTTACCTGTGTGTGTCTGGTCATTGGTAGTGTAGCTGCAGGTGCATGTTACCTGTGTGTGTCTGGTCATTGGTAGGAACTGATGGGCGATTTTATTTCAGTGCAAATCTGCCGTGTCTCTAATTTGTGAAGGATATTTCCCGCTCATGATGAAACGAATCCCCGGGGACTCAAACTCTAATTTCAGATGTAGTTTGTTTTTTGCCCGTGAAATTCTTTTTTTATTTTTCCCTGTGAACTCAATCTCTTATGAGGCAGTGTCATCGCTGCAGACTGAATAAACAGGTTTCAGGTTTTCTGTCGTTTCTGAAATTGACAAATTGTAAAAAAAAAATGCATCTGGCGTACTTTTATCGGAGCACCGCACCGTAATGCTTGAATTACATGAGTTACACACACAAATTACTGTCTTGTTTAAGTGTCATATTTATTTGAATTGCAGTGCAATAAAAACGTAATCTGCCCTGTTTGTGTGCGTCTCTGTGGCTCTGAGGCTAAGCTCACATGAGGAGCACGTTAGTGCACTAAAAGCACTTCAGAAGGTCCGTTGAAATGCTCGTATTTAAGGTGTGCGATAATAAAATGCCACTTATTCAGTCTGATTCAATGTGACCCCCCCCCCCCCCCCGGCATAACACTTAGCCTCTAGCTATGCATCAGCATTCATAATGAGGCACACTAAGGCAACCGTTCGCTCGTCACAGCTAAATGTCTGGGAACGCGCTCGGTCAGTTTTATTTTACTGCCCTTATGCTTCGTCCATCTGACAAATGCACACGGGCAAGCAAGCAACTCATTCATAGACAGACACTCGTATATAAACATAATATTTTTATGACGCGTGTGAGAGTTTTATACGGACTTAATTTAATTGCTCTAACTTTAACTTTAAAACCTAAGAAATAAATCCCTTGCTTGTAAAACGCTACAAATGATGTCCGTCCTATAAGGCCCCGGATGACTTTCTTGGTTGTTGGAACATTAGGACCCTAAAATAAGAGGAAATATTGCCCTTTTCTCGCACTCTCTCTCCTCCCTGATCTCCATCTTTCTTTCCCTCCATCCTCCCTCCCTCTCCACACATGAAAAGGGAAAACAGCTTAAATGAAGCTATAGCCTGCTGCTTCCGCTTGCATTTTAGATCACACTCCCAGAATCACAATAACAGAAACGATAGCGCTCCCCTGGCAAAGAACAAAACACTTTTAAAAATCAGACAACCTCCAGAACGCATTAGAGGTTTTGTTCTACATTGAGAGACATAATAAGCAGTAAATACCAGCCTTTGATGCCAAATGTTGGTGATTGAGATGAAAAACTAACTGAGATTTCTGGACTGAAACCACATGACGTGGTGTTGTTGTTTGAGTTTGTCCAGCTAATGCTCCAACTAAAGGTCTTCAGGTGGGGTCTTGACCCGACCCGGGACTGCCCGTTTTTCCGACGGCCCACTATTCAGAAACCCCAAAAGTCTGAAAAAATGTCACAATTGACCAAAAGCCCATTTGTCCGACTGCCCGTTATCCGGAAAACAATCCCATTACTCCGAAAATACACAATCTACCTGCGACAAACAGAAGCACACGGCTGATTATTCTGTTGAATGACGTCATTGGGCCTTCACTATGGGGACGGCATGACCCGCCCTACTCTGCCTCCCATTGGCTAGTACTCAGTACTGTATAGCCCAAAATCACAAATCTGCCATCACGGAAAATGGATAAAGTCCCTCAAAAACACCTTTAACGGGAAAAATAAGAACCCTCAGAGAGAGCAACAGAGACTCGTTGCGTTGGTTGGTTGGGTCATGTTTAATGCATGAGGAGTGACATTGGTTCAGGGGTAATGGTAAGAATACCGAGGTGAGCCAATCAGAGGCAGAGAAGGGCGGGTCATGCCTTTGCCATAGTGATATAAATATACATGTGACTGGGAAGGTCCGATGACGTCATTGAGCATAATGTGCTTCTGTTTGCTGCACGGAAGGGGAACAATGCACGTTCTATTTTTCAGACTATTGGGGTTTTTCGGAATAACGGGACATCGGAACAACGTCATCAGACCTAGCGGTCAGTTTAGACGGGTCCATAGCGTAATACAAGTGTTACAAAAGAAGAAACCATTTTTATTGTCATATACATACACGAAATTTGATGCCTGCTTTTGACCCATCCTGCTCCCTGTATAGGGAGCAGTGGGCTGCCATTGATCGGCGCCCGAGGAGCCGGGGGTTCAGTGTATTGCTCAGGTACACTTCGACATGTGACACGTCCCAGTCGGGGATCAAACCACTGACCACTGACCTCTCCCAGACGACCTCTTAACCCAGTGAGCCACGGTCACCCGCACACAAAAGACTTGGGGAGTTTAGGCTAAGAACAATGCCTAAATGTAAGAAATGTTTTTTGGGGAGTAATTTCATTCAGAATCAACAATCAATGATCAACAATGCAAAGTAGAAACTAATTAAATTTACAGAAAATATAAGATAAAGTAAAATATAATAAAGTGAAATATAAAATAAAGTGAATCGAGTGCACAAGCGGACAGATAACAGGACGATAGACCAGTGAGATGAAGTGTAGTGTGAAAGTGTCCAGTGTGATAGAAGGGATGTGCGAGGGAGTGACCGGTGGGACTTTGTCCTGTGGAGGACAGAGTCAGTGGGGGTCCCGGGCTCTGTTAATGAGCCCGACTGCCGACGGGAAGAAACTGTTCATGTGTCGTGAGGTCTTGGTCCTGATGGACCGCAG
Organism: Melanostigma gelatinosum; assembly: GCF_949748355.1. NCBI lineage: Eukaryota > Metazoa > Chordata > Actinopteri > Perciformes > Zoarcidae > Melanostigma > Melanostigma gelatinosum. Next base: position 1,649,283 of record NC_136636.1, read on the forward strand.
CCTCCTGGCAGATGGAAGGGGCACCAACAGTTTATGTCCAGGGTGAGAGGGGTCGGCTACAATCCTTCTTGCTCGCTTCAGGGTTCTTAAAGTGAACAAGTCCTGGAGGGACGGCAGATTGCAGCCAATCACCCTCTCAGCAGAGTGAATGATGCGCTGATGGAGACGGTGATGGAGGAGCAGAGGATGGACTCAATGATGACTGTGTAGAAATGCACCAACATTGTCTTTGGCAGGTTGAATTTCTTCAGCTGCCTCAGGAAGTACATCCTCTGCTGAGCCTTCTTGGTGATGGAGCTGATGTTGAGCTCCACTTGAGGTCCTGGGATATGATGGAGCCCAGGAAGCGGAAGGACTCCACCACGTCGACGGGGGAGCCACACAGGGTGATGGGGGCTGGTGGGGCTGCGTTCTTCCTGACATCCACAACCATCTCCACTGTCTTCAGTAGTTAGTTCAACGACATCAAATTGGATTTTTGGACCATTATTATCTTCCAAAATGTCAATGAAGGAGATTCTGCTGGCAATAAAGTACTAAATCTGGAATCTTCCATCCATCCTTTACCCACTCAGCTACAGAATGTTGTGTTATCGATGCAGGAGGTGAACATAGGTTGGTCTGTTATATTTATAAATTAGTCTTAATTCAGTTATTTAGGAATGACTTTCTATGACATTACATTTGTCCTCAGGACATTATTATAGATTTGCCGTTTCCTAAATTAGGGTCCGTTCTGGTCGACTACATGTTGGAACAGGTCCAACACTTCGGGCCTGTGAAATCCTCCAGCTTCAACAAAACTACAAAGGATTATTATGGACTCAAAAAACCACAGAAGACGTTCACCACCGTCTCCAGACTACAGACCACAACGTTGAACTGCTTTTTTCAACGGTTTGCAACTAATTCTGTAACTTCTTCCATTTAAATCCACCGACTCCACGTCTGATTTGGTGTTGAAACGTTCTCACCGTCGGTGCATTTGTCTATTCTCTTGAAAGCTCTTGTTCTATATATGAATCAAATATCAGATAATAGGAAAATATAATCAAATATTATATGTGATCCTGTCAAATAGCGCCAATACAATAAACCATGTAATATAATTCATACATTATGTTTTATGGTAATTATTTCATATTAAATAGGGCAGTTTCCTTCTAACTGCAATCTAACTTCCTCAGCTACCGAATCGTGTCACTGCACTTCATAAACGACCTCTCTGTCTGTCACACACACACACACACACACACACACACACACACACACTAACATAAGCTGCAAAGGCTATTTGTCAAACAGATTTTTGCACATTTGTCATCTTGCGTCCCTGCCAATTTATCATCCCAGCTGTAACTTTACACTTCAGCTGTTCTCAGCTGGGCCGAGGCTGTCACACTGGAACAATTCTTCATCGGTGGACACTCGCAGAGGTCCGTGTTCAGTCTGCAGCCATCCGACACACTCGCACATTAAAACATACTGCGGAGCGCCGACATATTCCGCCACACAAAAGACATATTACTTCCAGTACTTGCACATTGCTTGATTTGCTCAGGAAGCATTCGCTTCATTTGTAAATTATGCCCCATATGTTTTATTGTAGTTCGTTTCATTTTTTCCATTTTCATTAATTTGTTGTCTTTGTCAAGGATATGTATGTTGATTTCCTGATTTGTTGTTTCCAATTAAAAAAGAGCAGTGGGAAAAACAGAAAATACATATCACACTTATCTAGTTTATTCATAAAAACTGTTGAAATACTACAAGATGTTGTAAAAGTGGCTCCTAAAACGTGTGTGTGTGTGTGTGTGTGTCTCTCTCTGAGCATAACAGTGGAACAGAAGAGCTGCCATCTGGCAAAGCCCTCCACCTGCTCACTCTGGTGGTCCTCCATTGTGTGCATGTGTGAGGTAGGTGGCATCTTGGTGGTCCCCTAAATCCCTGGATCTGCCGTGGTCTGATTGAGCAGAGGCGTGTGTGTGTGTGTGTGTGTGTGTGTGTGTGTGTGTTCAAGCAACGGAGGAAACCCCTGTGCGCTGTGGCTCATTCTGTGGAATTAGACACAGTTCCATTGCCAGTTGTGGAACTGATTGTTGAAGAATAGTTTCTGAGTCCACCGGCGTCAGACTGCAGGCGGCTGCTTCAGGTGACCACATTGTATTTGCACAGAGCTTCATATCCAGAACATCCAGAGACATACATGAAGCCGATGTGCATCTGTCTAAAGAGTGAGCGCTGATGGCTCCTGGTTGGTGTGAATGATTGGTCGAAATAAAGACGCTGTAGAGAACTTATTATGTTATATTAAAAGTGCAGTGTGTGGCTTTTAAGGGGATCTATTTGCAGAATTTAAATAAGTAAGTTTCCTTTTGTGCATTATCACTTGAAGACAACAAATGTGTTTTCGTTGCCTCAAAATGAGCCGTTTATATCCACACACGGAGTAAAGTACTCTTCATGTAACCGGCCGCCATGTTTCCTCACTAACGGACAAACCAAACACCGGCCTGAGGGCCTTTTGGGCGTTTGAGTCGGCCACCGTAGTTCTTCTACTCACTTTGGGAGAAGTTTCAGTTGGTTTCAACGGTCTGGGGGCTTTTTGGCGTGCTTCCTGTGGAGTTTTTACACAGCGCAAACTACTACAGTTGTTCTGATAGTAACTGCTTCCAATACAGGCAAAAAGTGCTGGATTGGGTATCGTCTATGCATCAATCAGATATCATCTCATCTCATCTCATCAGCTCATTGTACACAACAAAACACTTCATGTTAATCTGTTAATCGATGAGGGAAGTAGCTCCTCTCTGTTGAGAGTTGCACATGCTCAGTACCGATCTGGTGCTAGCATGTAGCGTTAGCCAGTGGCATTATTTCACAATGTGAAAAGAACTGTAAAAACGTCAATGTGTACAGTTTGGAAGACTTTAGCTTAAACATTAGTTCATGTTTTACAAAGGGTTCAACATGAGCCAGGGTTCGTAGTACACAGCTGCTACAAAGTAACAATATTTCGTTCATAACGCACCGGTATCTGTACTTTGTATCAGCTTCAGGAAGTACGATCTGATATCTACACGTCTCTATAAAGGACTCTGTTCCATAGAAACTCGTTTGAGGTCGGGAACACAGCGGTGCACGTGGATGGCGGCGGACAGTGAGCCGGTGACCATGAACACTTCACCGGAGAAGAGGAGGACTCGCTGCTGGATCGGGACCGGGTCGGTGCTGAGAGCTCAGCTGATTGATTATACTTTGTCATGCCGACAATCTGTAGAACTATTTTTTTTTTTAATCCTCTTTGGAACACCGCTGGTTTCACTAAAAAGCGTTGCTGAGTTTTTCAGGAACACGTTGCTTCACCGTCACACACATTTAAAGTTTGTTTCATAGAATAAGAGTCTCTTCATCATTCAGGAGATTCAGAAACAGTCAAATCTGCTCCTGCAGGGTTTTTCCCTCACTGAAGATTTATGTGTCTCAAAACTATACAACTGTGAAATGAACACAAACTAAAAATTAAAAAAGATAAAATAAATACAAAGAAGTTAAAGGTTAATTAAAACAACTATTCTACACAACAAAGAGAACATCCTCACAGGTTCGTCGTTAACGTTTTTTTTAAGCTATAAACTAAATTAAACGTCTGTACTTTGATAAAACACACCAACGCGGCCGTTAATATGAACATTTCTCACCAAATTTAAGTTAAATACGACTCAAAACGGCATCTACCGGCAAGGTCAATTTCTCATTGGTTCTTGAATGGTTCTTTAATAGGCTGTGTGGTTCCACGAAGAACCATCACCCACTAAAGAACAATTTGAACTGTAGGACGGTTCTACGTGTTTGTCATATGGTTCTTTGGGATATTAAATTTGATGGTGGGGGATGGTATGAATTTGAAATTATTTTTGGAAAAGGTTCTTTAGAGAACCTTTTTTCTTTAAGTTCTTCAAAGAACCAGAAAAGGTGCCTCAGAGAACCATTTCTTGATGGCTCTTTGAGGCACCTTTTCTGGTTTTATGAAATTATCTTCAAAGTTCCTTAAATGTTGTTTTTAAAGAAGCGTTGTCTGAAAGGTTCTTTGTGGAACCGGAAATGGAACCACTTTAAATGGGGCTCATTGGAGGTGATGGTGGATCTCAACACTTTTACTCCCACCATATTAGTACGATCTCTGGTCGTGTATTCATGGAATCAAACATGGTTTGAGTGAACCACAAACAGCATCACAAAGCAAACAAACCAAGTTAAATATTGTGAACTGCTCCCATCACTGGCTGTGAAAACGTCTCAATGCTAAGAGGCTGTTTGCTTCTTTCATCAACCATCACTTTGGATTATCAGCAGCGTTTCCTCTGACACAAAAGTGCCGGTCAGACAAATGTGCAACTTGAGCAAACAGCCCAATAAAAGCACCTTCGGATATTCGGACTTTGTGCTGCTTATGTGATAGAATTCTACTAACACCATAATCTCCACCTACTGCGATAAAAAAAGGGGGTTTATTTTATGGCTGAATTGTGGTTACGGTATACTTCCTGTGGCGCAAGTGTTATGGCGTCGTAAAACGATGCACATCTCAGCCCCGCAGTCGGAAACAAAACACAGAAAGAAAGATGGACGGCATCATAAAGAGATAAAGGAAAACAAATAGAGGACGGAGAGAGAGAGAGAGAGAGAGAGAGAGAGAGAGAGAGAGAGAGAGAGAGATGATCACGAGAGCAAGATACACAGGAAGAGAGAGGATGCTCAGCGGCCGCTGATCAAATGATTCATGACAAGTTAGCTCAGCGCACAGACCTCTGGGGTCACCCGGGAAGGTAATGGGGAGGGGGAGGAGAGAGGGGGAGGGGGGAGGAGGGAGGGGGAGGAGGTGGGGGTGACAAAAATGAGACTGAGCAGAACAAAAAGAAAGAGGAGAATGCGATTGGAAGAGAGAGATGGGACAATGACTGGAGAAGAGGGAGTAAGACTGAAGTTGTGGTCAATACAAATGTGGGTCAGCTGTGACAGAGGGTCACTCTGTGGGAGCAGTTTGTGTGTATTTATTAACATTCATGTTCCCCAGAGGATGAATCCTCTGTTACATAGAGCGACGTCACCTGGTCAAAATCTTTTTGTCCAAAACTTTGGTTTATGGCAGTTAAATAGAGATGCAGTGATTATCTTGGCAAAGTCTAACTTACTGATTCAAATTCTCCAAACGTTCTTTCTTAGAACTATATTTGACATCAAGAGAGAAGTAGAGTCATCTTCTCATCGACTTCTACACAACCAGAGGATTGCCGCCTCAGCGCGATGTAACTCGCTGCTAAAAACTGGTAATTGCGGTCAAAAATGCAGATGGTAAAGCTACATTATACATGCTCAACACCAGCGTGTTAGCATTTTCATTGTGAGCATGCTAGCTTCCAGATGTATGCTAATCTACTTGGATCCGACCTAAATATGCAGAGTACTCCTTTATAAATACTTCAACACACCTCGACAGTATTACGCTTTATACTTTATACATTTGAATGATTGATGACAGCCCCAAAACGTCAGATAACCTTCCACAGAGAGACTCTGAAACAAAGATGGCCAGAGAAAGAAATGAATGGTACACGAAGAAGCAGTTACGGATAGAAATGTGATGAGAAGAGAATAAAGAGAGCGAGGTGCACCGACTCATCAGAGAGCCGTTATCTGAAGGTAATTGGAGTTGTTTGTAAAGGAGAATACACAACATTACAGGGGGAGAGAACTACCACTTCCTGCTGCTGAACGCCACCTCGCTCTGTCTGTGGTTAATAGCAACGGGTCAAGGAGAGGGTCAGTGCAAACGTGCCATTAGGAAGAGATGGGCAGGCTGCTTTAACGGCTAATCATCCCTCATCCTCGTCCTGCTGAGAGCCAGACGGGGCCGTCGGTGACATTTCCACTGCTGTGTTTCCACCGCGCGGCACACACACACAGATCACTTCGTCGAACGCTCAAAAAGGCGAAAATATATACGGAGTGAGAAAATCTGGCATTTAATAAAAGAGACGAAAGCCAACACTGGCAACATGACTTACAGCACAGAGCCAGAATGGTGGCAGTAGGTTACTAATCTCCAGGGCTGCAACGGAATCATAAAGCTCACGGACCGGAGTCAAGAATCACAGGTCGGATCAGCACAAAAGAAAAAGCTCATTTAACTTTTAGATCCCTGATCATGTTTCCTAAATACCGATCATTGATGATCCGTATTAACAGATACAGATCCCTTTGCTGTTTGATTATAGGAGCTGGTCTACAAGGATCCAGACTCATTTTTTTGTCACCGTCCCAAAAAGGCATCATAATGTAACTGAAGTGAACCTCCGTTGGTTAGCCGTTAGCGGTGCTGCTAATGTTACTAGCTCTCCTCCTGTTGGTTAGCCGTTAGCGGTGCTGCTAACGTTATTAGCTCTCCTGTTAGTTAGCCGTTAGCGGTGCTGCTAACGTTATTAGCTCTCCTGTTGGTTAGCCGTTAGCGGTGCTGCTAACGTTACTAGCTCTCCTCCTGTTGGTTAGCCGTTAGCGGTGCTGCTAATGTTACTAGCTCTCCTCCTGTTGGTTAGCCATTAGCGGTGCTGCTAACGTTACTAGCTCTCCTCCTGTTGGTTTAAACACTGATTGGTTGTTTACAATGAAACATGATCAGAGACCAGAAACACATGTTCTACTGAGTCAGTAACACTTTATTTACACTGTGATGGTTAAACTGAGTAATTAATCTGCGGTTCACATGCGTGCTGAACGGCCCGTTACACCACTACTTCTCTCCCACTGACAAATTCACTTTCATTTTAGCCGCAGAAAAAGTGATTAGTGTTTCATTCTGCAACAGATAAATGCTAATGAACAGAAACAACCATGCGTATAACACACACACACACGAAGACATATTGATCGAACTCACATACTGGTGGTTAAACAACCATGTAATGTATGAAGAGAGAGAGAGACATCCCACCTCAGGAGTTGGTGTGCACTGCGACAGAGTTCATCGAGTTTGGCGCATGAGTCACTTCTTTGTGACGGAGAAGAGAGAGCAGACTCACAACACCGCTCAATCAAATTAACCGGGGTTTTAATTTCAAGGATGATGCACTCTGTGAGTCGTGTTCGTTACGGCAGCTGTGGTTAAAGGAACTACCTGACCTGTTCGGGGGTTGAACGATCACGCTTATGGTGTGAGCTGTTCTTTAACTCGGTGGGTTAAACCTTGTGGGTCTAATTTATGGTTAAATTCGAGTCAAACTCAAATCAGAAGAGTACTCTATGTACTGAATCTTACATCTGTCCTTTCTGTGTTCTTTAACTTTTCTTGCAGTTGTTTTTATCTGCAGTCATCATCCGTTTTACATTGTTTTCTTTCAGCTGTGAGTTTATTTTGCTGCTGAATACGTTTTAGATGAAACACCGGGGAGCCTTCTTCTCAGATTCTGGATCTCTGATAGACAGAAAATTAACACAAAAGCAGCTCGTTGTCTTTTCAATCTGTAACATCAGACTAAAAAAAAATCAGCTGGAAGACAATGAAGATGATGACGAGGATGACGATGATGGTACTTGGCTCCATTATATGGTGATGTTCTATATTTGTCTTGTTTCTGTCGCATAACTGACCAATCACAGTTAAGAGCATGAAATTGGGGGGGGGGGCACCGGAGCAGATATAAGAGACCTCAGCATGTGTTTACACAGCGGTCCGAGTAGCTCGGTGAAATCTCTCCCTCTCCATCTGTTGTCGCCCCTCGGCCTTCTGGGACGCGACGACGTCCATCAAACAGAACCGTCGAGGCCGGAAAAAAAAGATTTCCCGCTCTGGTTTTTATTTTTTTTATTTTTCCAGGAGACAGTTTGTCAACAGATGGAGCGATGGGGCAGAACAAGAAGAAGGTACTGGTT